>NW_024082812.1:0-84903 GCF_003009895.1 Hyaena hyaena | reverse complement strand
GGGGGCGGAGTCAGAATCGCTGCTTCCTTCTCTGGGTCAGGCTGGCGCGCATGGGCGGGGACTTGCCTGCAGGGTGTTCTGAGCCTGAGCCCGCTGGAGTGAGGAAAACCGGGTCCCTCTATGGCTCATCACCCAAAACGCGAACTCACAGGCTAATTTCCCAGTTTTTGGTTCCTTGCCTTCCCTCTCGAGTCCCAGCCAGGCAGGAGCGCGGACGCCCGGTGTCCGCGCGGCTCTTTCAGGGGCCCCAGCCGCCCGGGAGCTACAATGGCGGCAGGCGCGCTGCTGCCCTGAAGTCCAGCCTCCAGGAGCTCGCACAAAGCAGCAGTTTGTGTGCTCAGACCCCCCAGGACCAGTTGTCGCGAGGGGACCTGGTGTGCAGGTATTTGGCAAGTACGGTCTTTTTATGCACCGAGGGGAGGTTTTTCTCCCCCGAGCGGAGGTTTTTCTGTTTTGGACTCTCTCCTTTTCCCCTCTCACTCCCCGTAGAGGGTAGAGGGGGATCGCCTCCCACCCTGGAGTCTCCGATCCCTGCCCGATTTTATCTTCCCCGGGTCGCACTCACATTAGAAGCCTCTCTCAGTGGATTCTGCGTCCTTTTTCTCCCAATCTCTCAGGTTTTGTAAGGTTTCCAATGGCTTTAGATCTTTTCTGTGTGATGTATGGGCGCGAGTGCAAGTACGGAGCTCCTTACTTCTCCGCCATCTTGCTCTCTCTCCGCCACATGTCTTCCTTCTGATAAATCTGAGATGTTCTGTGCTCCTCAGTCTCAGGAAGTTCGGTCAACCCAATGTCTCGTTATCTTACAGAGCCAAAGGCAGGCTGTGATGTCCCTGGGCCTATGATGGCCTTTGAAATAGGTCCTTTGTTAGTTTCACGTGTGTGGTTTTTTTTTATAATTTAACCAGTGTGTGCATATAAACCCATTAATTTCATTTCCTAAACTGTCTTCTCCTCTGCCCATTTTTATCCCTCTGATTTTGAACATTCCTGAAAATGGCTAGCACAGAGTATCTCAATGACCAAATGTATGTCACAACAACGCTGCACAAAATGGAATGAGTGACCTGAGCCCACCTCTTAGTGACCCTCCCCCCACCCAAAAATTGCACTCTTATTTGTATTACCAATAATTGTTATGAATAACAATAATGAAAAAATACAAGCAATTCAAGAATATAAGAGCGCTAAAGATTGTCCGTGAAACCTCAGCCTTTTGGATATGTGTAACCCCAATGGCGTATTATTGATGGATAAAGAATCAGAGTGGTTAGGGCATTATTCATTCATTCCATACATATTTGCTGATCACCCTCTAGGTGTCAAGGACTGTGAAGGACATTAATGTCACAAAACCAGGGGAGGCAGTCTTTACCCTTAACTGCTCAAGTTTAATGTGAACGCAATCTTGGGAATTCACCACTTCAGCAGGAATGGTCTCCAGGTCTTACAGGCTACTCTCCTAAGATATGACTCAGCCCAGAACAAATATGAATGCAGCTTGGAAGGTGGTTTTTACTGTTAGAAGTTCTATTCCTTGTTTTCACGGATGCCCCAACGACCAAAACTGAATGTAAAAATTTGACTTGTCCTTTTATTAAATACCTTCTTACCTTACCAACCAAATAATAGAGGCTTCAGGCTACTACAATGTTTAGGAGAATGTAAACCACAGAACTACAATAGACAAGGATGTCTTCTGTGTGTTTGTAGCTGCTCCATGATAAGCTCAGAGAGTCCCAAGTCTTCTAGTGATAAGCATCTAGTGATCCCTCTAGAACTCTGCTCCCTCCTCTGTCTTCTTGGCTGTGAATCCTTCTCCTGAGGCCAGATACCGTTCTCCATGTTTCAGGGAGTTCTCTCCCTACAGTTTGACTACGGGGAAGGGTACTGCCTCGTGTGGCTCCAGAAATTGGTTCACATACCTTTTGTGTTTTAAAGATTGAAGAACGGGACTTGGGACCAGTAAACCTGGATTTGAACTCTATCTCCATCACTCTAGCTCTGTGGCTTTAGGCAAGATATTTATCTTCCTTTAGGCATTCAATTTTAGCTTCCTCATTTTAAAAAGGAAAGATGATGAAGGGCAGCTGGGTGGCTCAGTTGGTTAAGCACCTGCCTCTCGATTTCAGCTTAGATCATGATCTCACAGTTCATGGGATCGAGCCCCAAATCAGGCTCCACGCTGACAGCATGGAGCCTGCTTGGGATTCTCTCTCTCCTCTCTCTGCCCCACCCCCTGCTTGTGCTCTCTTTCTCTCTTTGAAAATAAATAAACATGAAAAAAATTAAAAATAAAAAGCAGAGATGAAATTGCATAAAAGAGCACCCAGCAAAGCCTCTCATGCAGAACAAGTGCCCTCAAAAGTGCACCTCAAAAGGCCCATCTCGGTGCTCAAGCTGCCTCTTTGATAGCAAGGAGACAGTATGCTATGCTGTGAGGAAATTACACTCTGCTAAGTGTCTTATGTGCACTGTCTCACTTTACCTTCCTCACAAACTTATGAGAGAGGTGCTTTTATTATCCAGAATTCATGGATGGGAAAACTAGAGGCAAAGAGAGAGTGAGAGAACCTTACTCCATTTCACCCAGCTTGCAAGTGGTAAAGTCAATGTTTAATCTCAGGCATTTTCAACCCAGAGCCCTTGCTGTTTTTAAACTTTCAAGGTTGTCTCTGTCACTCATGTGCCTCTATTTTTTCCTGGTGACAATTATTGGACATTGAAGAGCAGGAGAGAGAGAGAGAAAAGAACACACACACACACGCACACACACACGCATATGCACACACAACACACATGCCCACACTATGCTTGATGGGAGAGCCATGTATCTGAGCATGACTTTTCCTCTCTAGTGTTTCATGTTGTTCACCCCCAACACCAAGACTGTAGCACTGCCAACAGCTGTGGCATGTGCACAGCTCTCTGTAATGCACACATTACAGATCTTATCTCACTCTCCTACCATTTCTGTAAGGCAGGAGACAGGTGCCCAGGCTTCACATCTGTGTGGATAGCTGTGCAGGTCTTACCCCTACGTGGCATCTTGCAAAAAGACAGGGAGATGAATCAGATCACCCCCTATGAGGCCTTTCCATGGCAGGAGGGAGCCAGGAAAGCCTGCTGTGGACTTGCAGACTGGGACCCGTGCGATGCTTTGTTGGTTGGTTTCATTTTGTCATTTTGATTTCAAAGCACACTGACTCTAGAACTTCCTTAATGCTGAGGTGACGATGGGCCACCCAGAATGGCTAAGCTCCTCCCTTGTAGTAGCTCATTTGGAGGTGTTGTTGTTGTTGTTGCTGGGTCTCTTCTTCAGACTTTGTGTACATTCACCTCACCCGTCATTACCCATTGTTCAAATCTTCCTAATAATGAAGGGGATGTAATATGCAATGGACTCTAGGGTCAGTTTAAGTCTTAATCTGGGGCACCTGGGTGGCTTAGTCGGTTGGGCATGGACTTTGGCTCAGTTTGTGGGTTCGAGCTTTGCTTTGGGCTCTGGGCTGACAGCCAGTTGAGCCTGGAGCCTGCTTCCGATTCTGTGTCTCCCTCTCTTTCTGCCCCTCTGCCAACTTACACTGTCTCTCTCTCTCTCTCTCTCTCTCTCTCAAAGGTAAATAAACATTCATTTTTTTTAAAGTCTTAATCTGGATTCTGCCATCGATCACCTGTGATTCAGGGAGTTATTTCATCTTTTTGTGCCTCAGTTTACTCATCTGTAACATTGGGCCAATCCTACTGCATTAGTTTGCTGGGGCTATTGTAACAAAGTGCCACAAAAAAGGAGGATTAAACAGTGGAAACTTACTGTCTCGCAGTTCTAGAGGCTGGAAGTTCTAGATCAAGATGGTGGGGCTGGTTCTCCTGGGGGCTCGGAGGGGGAATGTGCCTGGCTCCCCTTGGCGTATACATGGCTCTCACCTGTCCATCTCCCACCACAAGTGATCTCTCTCTCTCTCTCGATAAATAAATAAACTTTAAAAAAAATTTTTTTCTGTCATCAAGTGTCTAGCTTGACACTCAGCCATGTTTCTGTCACGTGACTTGTCTAAGTTAAGCTGGTCTGTGGGCAAGATTTTGTCAGGTTGTTTGAGGGTGGTGTGGTCTTTGTAGGAGGCTTGAAGCGAAAAAGTGAGAAGTGCCAGGTGTTCCTGCAGACCTTCAGAAGTAAAAGAATGTGTGGGGCCTGCATTCCAGATTTAACCCCCCACTACTACACACATTCTACTTCCTTCTGTGCTCTTTAAAGTAGAGAATATTAGAGGCACCTGGGTGGCTCAGTCAATTGAGCATCCGACTTCAGCTCAGATCACGATCTCACCATTTGTGAGTTCAAGCCCCGCATCAGGCTCTGTGCTGACAGCTTGGAGCCTGAGGCTGCTTCGGATTCTGTGTCTCCTGCTCTCTCTGCCCCTCCCCTGCTTACACTCCATCTGTCTCTCCAAAATAAATAAACATTAGAAAATATTAAAAAAATAAAATAAAGTAGGGAATATTATAGAATAACAAGCAAAAAATGCGTTAGAATTCTGTTTGGGAATGGTGTTTTCCAATTCTTATACCATTTACTCTCTCACAGAAGTTTCATGGTCTTAATATAGTAATTACTATATAAAAGAGACCAAACACTACACTTAAACAGCCTAAAGTCTGTTTTATTGATATATAACAGAATAGTACTTTGATATCAATTCTGTACTGTTCTAATGGCCTGTTATCTGCTTCGAATGTGTTCCTTCCACCTTCTTCAAAGCCTCTATTGCTGTTGATAAACATGTACACGTAAGCACACAGGTACACATACACACAAGCCAGACACACCCAAGAGAAGACAGATTCTGCCTCTACTTTCCAATTCCCCAACTATCCATGCCAGTGATTCTTGGCTCTTAAGTTTAGTGTGTATAAAATACTAGGAGTCTTTTAAAATGCAGATAGGAGACTCATACCTCCTAGGGAGCTATAACATGGGGACAAGCCCTTGAATCTTTATTTTTGCCAGTGTCGCACATAATTATAGTACAGATGACCCATGGGATAACTTTAGACAAACACCACTCTATACCCACAAATTCCATGCCAACCGATTTCTAGATTCACCCTGCCCAAAGTAAAGCATTCCATGGGACTTCCACTGCGGCAGTGGGTAGCCTCTTTCATTCACTGACCTTTGAGGATCTTTTCGCTCTTCCTCACCCCTCCAGTACTGTATTGAAATGGATTCTCCTTCCCTGGCCTTCTCTTCCTCTTGGCAGTTTACTGAATCTTACTGGAGTTTCTACCTGCACTGACAACCACTATGTAAGAGATAGCATAGTATTTACCTGTGAAAGACTCTCATTCAGAGACCCACACTGTCACAGGAGAGCTGGACAGGATCTGTGACTTGCCTAATGAGATCTATCAGCTCTCTGAATGTCCTTCTCCTGAGGCACTTATCACTCTACCTTGTTTTGCGATTTGTTTAGTTCATGCTCCCAGGGTCTTAATTAGATTTAGCTTATACCTTACTAAGCACCTGGCACCAACACTAAGATCAATAACTGAATCAATACATTAATTCAGATAAAAAGCAACCATACTTCCAATCTCTCTGGCCTCGAAGACAGAGTAATAATCTATGTTCCCACTCAGCCAAAGCTAAACTTCAATGTTAAGAGACTTGCTTATCTTCTCAGCACTTAGGCATCCTTCAAGGACAGTTGATTAGTCAATAGATTGATTTGCCTGGGGAAGCAGCAGGTTTCTGTTCCTTCATCCTATGCTGAGTGGCTGCCACCTCCCACAAGGTTTGAACTCTTCCTACTGAAGGATCATGGATTCATTTAAGCATGTGCCAAATGTTTCCGAGCAGTTATTTTGCAATAGGCAATAGCCTAAGCATGAAGAGGACAATGAGGAAAATGCACCATCTCTATGCTGAAGGAGTTTACAGTCTCTTGGGAAGGAAGGAAAACGACACCAATGATTACCTGCAGCTCTGTACAAGCAACATGTGATCAACCCTTGCTAGTGGGCTAAGGAAAGAATTGGTAAGACTCTTCAGGAAAAACATGGATAAGTAT
Organism: Hyaena hyaena; assembly: GCF_003009895.1. Lineage (NCBI taxonomy): Eukaryota > Metazoa > Chordata > Mammalia > Carnivora > Hyaenidae > Hyaena > Hyaena hyaena. The sequence goes on along the minus strand of NW_024082812.1, from coordinate 78,832 downwards.
GAGAAAGGCATTCTGTGTAAATAAGATCTACAAACCTAAAAGTGTAAAGGTGCAAGATACACTACAGCAATCATAAAGGACTTCAGCTAGGCTTCCCAGGAGACAGATCTTTGAGCTGGAGATGTGTGCATAGGACATTTCTTGAGGATTTCCCCCAGGATCATTGGTAGGGTTGGCCAGAGGGGGGCCTGTGAACTCAACTGCAGTTGTAATGCAAGCCAATGTCCACAGAAAGCTGTGATGCTGGGACAGTCACCAGAGTTGCCCTGCTTAGGACAAGGACCACAGTGAGCAGCCCCGGGGCTCACTATCTCTGCCCCCGAAGGGCAATAACTTTAAGCTAGGTAGCTCTCTTTGGCAGAAGACAGTTCTTGGAGAGGGATTGAACTGAAGGCTGTCCGTTGCCAACATTACCAGTACCTGGTGGAATGAGTGCCTTGGTCCTTGCTGGAGGCCTGGGCAACACGCCAGCGTTCACTACAGTCAGCCCGGGAAGTACGAAATGTGAGCGTGCAGCTGCAAGTGTAGAGGTGACTGAAATGCAGCAGAGAAAGTGTCAGGAGTTAGATTAAAAAGGGCCCTGTTCATCAGAGCTGGAGGCCCATTCCAAGAGCCCTACAAGTGTGAAGAAAACAGGCAAACCAAAACCATAACCAGATTTACATTCTAGAAGGGTGTCTGGGTGTAGCATTGTGATGATGGTTTGGAAAGTCCTGAAAAACATGAGAAATGGTTTGAGAGCTGGTTAGAAGGTAAAAGCATTAAAAATGAATGGCTGACTCTTGTGCTCAGTGAGGGAGAGAAGCCGAGTTATAGAAACTGGTGAGTGCAGAGCACTCAGTAAAGGGTACACGGTAAAGACCTAGAGCACCATACCCATTCTTGGTATCTAGAGGTTAGTTCATGTAGGAGCCCAGGCGGGAGAAGAGGTGCACTACATGTGGGGTGCATTCATCATCTAGTTGCAAAAGAATGAAGAATATGAAAGTTTCATAAAGGAAGATCTTGTTTCTTCTGTCACATGCGATGAGAAAACTACTGAGGGAGGCTGGTGGCACTGGCCTAACAAACTGTCGTTTTCATGATCGTCGACTCAAACTAAATTAGAATTATTACTGGTTAAGATCATGTGAACACATATGAATGCTTAAGTGTTTGTGAGGCTCTGAATTTATTGTCTTCGTGGCCTCACACTAATAGGATACTCACTTCTAGAGCAGTTCTGTTCAGGAGTGATCTAGCAGAGGAGGAAGCAGCAGAGGAATTGAGGAGAGAAATTGTGCAATTAATTAAAAGGGTATTAATTCTTGCTCCTAATTAAAAAATAAGTAAAACTAGGAATTTAACAGGTGTTTGGCCATAAAGAACATTATCAAACAATTTTTAGCCAGTAAGGGAAAAGCAGGGAAAACACATAGAAATCATTCAGAGGATATTCCTTAAGTGTCCCTCCTTAGAGATGTGACACCTTCAACACTTTAAAAAAATTTTTAAAATATTTTTCCAGTTTTGAGAGACAGAGACAGAGAATGAGCAGAGCTGTCAGCACAGAGCCCGATGCTGGGCTTGAATCCATGAACCGTGAGATCACAATCCAAGCTGAAGTCAAGGGCTTAACCAACTGAGCCACCCAGATGCCACTACCTTCAACACCTTTTAGTGGTCCTCTACTCCTCTTTCCCCAGAACGAATCTATCCTGCTCTACACAGCTAGATCAGACCTTCCATAGATCATATAAAATGTGTTAAACCATCTGATTAAAATTCTGCATCATAACTGAACAGAGAATAAACTGGACAAAGCACATGGGCTGTCACCTTGGTTATTCCTAAAAATCAGTTTCTCATCATCTATCACTAGAATATGAACTGCATGAGGGCAAGGACACCCCTCCTCAATTGTTCACTGGTAAATCCAGTGTTTGGATTTGTGCTGGTATAAAGCATTATTCAGTAAATGTTTGTGAATGAATGAGTCAAGAGTGAATTAATTTCTCTTAAAAAGATAAGATTACTGAAAAGGTCAAAGCACTGGCAGTTTGGAATTGTACTCTTCTGTGTGGCCAATGGTCTTTCCTTCATGACATTGGCTGTGATGGTCTCCATTAACACAAAGGTGTGAACCGGGTTCTCCTCTGTTAGCTGAGATCTGAGCATACCAAGGTTATATTTTACATTTGATAAGTGATGTTTGTGTTAGTTTCCTAGAGCTTTTGTAACAAATTACCACAGAATGGGTGGCTTAACACAAAAGAAATTAATTTTCTCACAGTTTTGGAGGCCAGAAGTCTCAAGTCAAGATGTTGGAAGAGCCATGTTCTTTTTGAAGGCACTAAGGGAGGATCCATCTTGGCCTCCTCCAGATTCTGATGGTGTCCTGCAAATTTTCATATCTCTTGGTTTGTAGATATGTCACTCCAGTCCCTGCCTCCATCTTCACATGGCACTCTCCCTGTGTCTCTGTCTCTTATTCTCTTCTTATGAAGACACCAGCCATAGTGGATTTAAGGCCCACCTGAATCCAGGATGAACATGTCTTACCTAATTATATCTGCCAAGACCCTATTTCCAAAGCAAAGACACATTCACAGATGCCAGGGATTAGGACTTGAACATATCTCTTCAAGGGACAAAATTCAACCTACAGAAATGTTCTTGCCAAGATTGACTGCACTTAGGAATTGTATTCTTGGGGTCTGTCTTCAATGAAACCAATGTCGGCTGATTCCCCCAAATATTTCCCCAGATCTTTGTTGGATTTCTCCTTGCCCAGTTCTTTGAGATCAAATCCATGTAAAGTCCCTCCCTTCTCCTGAGACCTGACACCTACCAAGATATTTTTTGAAAGTAGATTAGGCATGGAAGGGACAAGACGAAAAATACTTCCGTGGTTGATGTACAAGGGATGGGGACATGTTGAAGAGGTACATTCATGAAGGACACAAGTATTTAGTGAAGGAAGAATCAGGACAGATTTCATCAGTTTTTTTCTCTATCCAGCTGTGTTTCTGATGATAGCATTAATTGTCACTTTATTTGAATTTTACTGGGAAAATTTTATACACACACGTACACATATGCACATACACACACATATAATATCTTCATAATGAATTTTTTTCAATTTCAGTTTTTCCTTTAACAGGTCCTTCTGAAATATTCTTTGCCATTTACTATATTAGGTACTTGAGGAACAAGGAATGTATCAATGACCAAGTTGTACCTAAAAGGAACTAAAATATACTCATGATGTAAACTTAAAAATGCCAAAAAATAGTGTTTCTTTTAGTATTATTGTTTTGAAATTAAGGCACTTCTTCAATAATTTTATAAACTTGATAAATCAAATTCATCTGTGATCTTCTCTCACGTCAAGTCTGGATTAAGCACCTACTTCTCCAATCCTGCATTTCTCTGTTCATATCCTTGCATAACATTTGGCACAATGCTTTATAAATATTATTATACTCATTTATTTCCTCCACTAGACTGGAAGTCCTTGGGATGTGATCATTTCTCTATAATGATAGTGGAATGACTAACAGACAGATGTAATTGGTTACACAGTGGTACCAACTACAAAATGAGAGATATAGATAAAATGCTTTGGTGTTTAAAGGAGAGGGGAGGCTTGCTTTCTCTCTTTTTGTCTCAAAAAATTAATAGACTTAAAAAAGTGGGGGTGCCTGGGTGGCTCAGTCAAACATCTGACTCTTGATCTCAGCTCAGGTCATGATCTCATGATTCATGGGATCGAGCCCTGCATTGGGGTCTGTGCTAACAGCACAAAGCCTGCTTGGGATTATTTCTCCCTCTGTCTCTGCCCCTCCCCCATTTCCCCCACCCTATCTCTCTCAAAAAAAAAATTTAAAGGAGGGCCTCAACTATCTGTACCTGGGTTCGTTAAGGAGGGATTCTTGAAGGAGGTGAAAATTAAATAGGGCTCAAAGGATGGAGGAGAATTAGTAAAACTAATTTTCAGAAGTCATGCCACTTGACGGTAACCACAATAGTTGACACATACCTGCTCTTGCCCTTTGTCTGCTAAAAGGTCTCTAGCTTAAATACCTCAACATTTGGCCTAAAGAATAAGAATTTGTGTTTAACTTAGTCTTCTTTTACTAAGTAAAGACAACTACAGTTGTCTATGTGGACTATATTGACTTCAAATTTACTACAGCTTAAGAACTTTTAGATTCTATTGCCTGGAGGTTACTGGGTTATAGTATAGAGATGATGTTGGGTTATTGTCAGGGAAGATACTGATATCATTTTTTTAAATTCCCAAGTGGAATTAGCCTAAAGCAACTTCCTTCTCTCTAAGATAGCAGGTGCGCTAGGCACACTCGCAAAAACCAACTGGAGAGATGATACCATGTAGTTTCATTCAGTCAAGTAGCAGCTGGCTGTAGGGTATGAGTGATGTCCCAGGGACTGAGCTGGGACAGATTTTAAGGAGCTCATAGTTTAATAATCTCAATATATAAATAACTACAATATAATTTAGAAGTGACAAAATACTATGGGTTCTCAGAGGAATGACTTCTGGCCTTGTGCATTAGGGAAGTTTTATTAGAGGAGTCATCTGTATTTGCTGTTAAAGGACAAGTAAGTTTTGGTCATGGAAACATGATGATATTAAGGTGTTCTAGTCACATGAAGTCCATTTTGACTACTGCAGGCTTGCTACAAGGGTGTGCTTATTCTAAGGCTGGAAATATGGGTTGAGACAGATCATGGCACCCTAAGAATTATGGCCTACTGAGTAGGTAATAGGTATTGCCAAAGGTTCCTGAATTTCATTGGCATGACTAGGGCTGCATTTAAAGAAAATTTATAGGGTGTTGTGTGAGGCATGGAATGAAGAATAAAACGAGGGGGAAGAGGCAGCCTCGTTGGGTGAGGAGACTCACCCTCAGATGCTCTTATAGCAGCTCAAGTGAGAGGTAAGGGGATAGCAGCATAAACACTGGGGCAGGAAGAGGGGCCGAATGAAGAGATTGCACAAAACTAGACAGACAACATTGCGACACATTGGTCGTAAAGAGTCTGAGAACTAAATGTAACTCACACAAGCCTCGGGATCTACTTGGTTTATGAGGATATTGGTTACCTTGTCCCTGTATTCCCAATTTCAAATCCCAGTTAAGTCCAGACCCTCCCTGCAACATTTGTCAGTCATGGGCTTTACTTCCATATGGTCACTCTCTCTCTTCTTCCAGGTCAGCTTCAGCGCTGTAGGCTTCCAATACCCCTGTTGACCTAGACATCTTACTTTGCCTCTTGACTGATTCTACCATAAATGCATGCCTGGCATGACCTGTGTATCTTCATGGATGATTTTTGAGGTCCCAGGAAAAGGCTGTGTGATCAGAGCACACGTGGCCAATGATGCTTTTGTGGGAATGGCCCGGTTCTCTCCCTACACTACCAATCTCAAGCTCTCCACCCCCCATGTACAGTGGGATCCTCCAGATACACGAGCATTTCTTGATTATTTGCAGTTTGACCAGAGAAGCTGACTTACTATAAGCGATACAGATAAAGGATTTCTTATATCTTATATACACAGATTTGGTATTTCCCTCTTGCAGTTGTTGCTGGTGAAGCAGTCTCCTCAAGACCATTGCTCCTGTGTCTGGTGCTGGGGTTTGGAGCCAGTGGCATTGGTAGTTGAGAAGGAAAGGTGGGTGTCAAGTGGAAGGCAGCAAGGACAAACCAGGACTGAGTCTGTCCCTCACCACCTCCAGTCTCAGGGATGGGGTGCAGATCTGCTGGTGCCCTTCACTATGACACAGCACATGTGCCTGGCCCAGGACTTGGAGAAAGCTGGAGATAGGGCAGTGGCTGGAGGAGCCCACAAGGTGGATCCGCAGATGAGCAACAGCAGGCAGGAGCTACACAGAACCTGGCTCCACACCAACCCCCCAACAGAACCATGGTTGCTGCTACCTTCTGGATTCCAAGTCGCATGCAGGTTCCTTTTGTGGCAAAACTTGACTATCCAGAGGCTATTCTGGGATCACAGCTCTACCTTAGCTGAATAGATCCAGGGCAAAGCAACACACTCTTCTCTGCTTGCAGATGCCAGGCAGTGGGACTCAGTTTGTAGACCCACTGAACCAGTACAGGAAGGTGATGCAGCTCTGCCGTGCCTTCAGGAAAGCAGAAAAGGCTTCTGGGACTGCTCGACTCTCACAGATGGCTATTGATAGGAATGTGGAACAAGGGAAGGACCACTGGTTTTTTAGCACGGGAATTGTAAGCATCAAAGGGTGTGCAGCCAAGTGCGGGAGATGACATGGGAGAGATGTGCGCATCGGCATCAACACACCCCATTTAGAAATGCCACCAGAGCCATCTGCTCCTCTCTGCTGATTTGTACCTGAGACATCATTGCTGAAAAGCATTGGTTGGTTTAGAGCAGCAATTTGGAGAGCAAGGAAGCATGTGCCAACTCACCTCAACTTCAGAAGTGTATGTGGCTTGGAAGTTTGACTTGATTTAGATTTCAAATACCATGAATAAAGAGATGAAGTTTTTGTGTGTTAAAGGGAGAAGGTTTTTTTTTTTTTTTAATGTTTTTTTATTTATTTCTAGGAGAGAGAGAGAGAGACAGCATGAGCAGGCGAGGGTCAGAGAGAGAGGGAGTCACAGACTGAAACAAGCTCCAGGCTCTGAGCTGGCAGTCAGCACAGAGCCCGACGCGGGGCTCAAACCCACGAACCGCGAGATCATGACCTAAGCGAAAGTCGGATGCTTAACCGACTAAGCCACCCAGGCGCCCCTAAAGGGAGAAGGTTTTTAAGAAGTCTTTATATAGAATTTAAAAATTATTATGAAAAAAAAGCTGGCGCACTTGGGTGGTTGAGATGGTTAAGCATTCAACTCTTTAAAAAAAATTTTTTAATGTTTATTTTTGAGAGAGATGGGGAGTGAGGTGAGGAGGAGAGGCAGAGAGGGAGAGGAAGACACAGAATCTAAAGCAGGCTCCAGGCTATGAGGTGTCAGCACACAGTCCAGCATGGGGCTAAAACGCACGAACTGTGAGATCATGACCTGAGCCAAAGACGGATGCTTAACCGACTGAGCCACCCAGGCGCCCCAGGCTCCAACTCCAAACCTTTAGAGTCCACTTGTTAATGTCTGCTCTTAACTTATGGCTCTGGAGTGTTGTGGATGTTGGGAGAAATGACACATAGGCACTAATGAAATAACAACCCGAAAAAGATTTCCTGGAAGAGAAAGTCAAAAGTGAAACAAGAGGGAGGGAGCAGGACACAACTTGGGGTTTCTATTGCAGATGGGGTTTGGAGCCAAGGGTTGGGGAACCCTCTCAGGCAGGTACGTGTATTGTTTGAAATTTTCATGAGCCACGTGTGCAGGGCCCAAACACAGGCTCCTCTCAGCTTGCTCAGATGTAGAGCAGAGAAGGCAGGGGAGGGCCAAGACTGTAAAACTATCAGCAGTCGCCAAAAATAGTCTTTTCTCTGGATTACATGGGTGGAAGTTACTGCAGAGAGATCTTTCATAATTTTAGTGCAATAATTAAAACACCATTAAGTTATCAGCAAGGGCAGATAGAGTGCCTCCAGAAGCTGAACTCATAAGTCAAACAGAAAAAAAAGGGGGGGTTTCTTTTGTCAGAATTATTTTCTGTTCCTGCTCTCCCTGTGGCTTTGATGGGAATTTATGCTACTGATCGCAGGTAACCCTGTCTGCCTGAGCACCTGATTGATCTAACTCTCTGGAAAAGCTTATTTGTGAAGGATTTTAGCAACTTTAATAAACTCCGTAAAAAAAGAAAAGAAAAAATTATTATCTGTAGAGAAAGGAAAACACCATGGATAATTTAGAGATAGTGTGTGTGTGTGTGTGTGTGTGTGTGTGTATGTGTGTCTTCAGCTATATGGGAAGTATACAACAATTAAATCAATTATTAGTGAAGGCTGATGAAAACATCCTTTCTGAAACTCGTAAAAAAAAAAGAAAAACCCAAAAACAAATAATCTGACTAAAAGTGGGCAGAGGACCTGAATAGGCATGTTTCCAAAGGAGACGTTCATATGGGCAACAGACACATGAAAGGTTGCTTATCACTCATCATCAGGGAAAAGCAAATCAAAACCACAACGAGACATCATTTTACACCTGTCAGAATGGTCAAAATAAAAAAAAAACAAAAAACAAGACATCACAAGTGTTGGCGAGGATGTGGAGAAAAAAGAACCCTCTTGCACCGTTGGTGGGAATGCAAACTGGTGTAGCTGCTGCAGAAAACAGTATGGAGGTTCTTGAAAAAATTAAAAATAGAGCTACCCTACAACCCAACATTCTACTAGTGGGTATGTACTCAAAGAAAACAAAATACTAATTTGAAAAGATACATGCACCCTCTGTGTATTTACAGTATTTACAATAGCCAAGATATGGATGCAACCTAAGTGCCCCCTGAGAGATGAATGGATAAAGAAGATGTGAGCTCTATATATGATGGAATATTACTCAGCCATAAAAACAGGGATGGACCTGGAGGATATCATGCTAAATGAAAAAAGTCAGAGGAAGGCAAGTACCTTATGAGTTCACTCATATGTTGAATTTAAGAAACAAAACAAATGAGCAAACAGGAAAGGGACAAACAAACAAACAAACAAGACACTGAGCTCTATGGGAACAAACTTGATTGCCAGAAGGGACAAGTGGGTAGGGGGATGGGGTGAAATGTAGCAAATCAAGAGAATACTTACCATGACAAGCACTGAGTGATGTATGGAATTGTTGAACCATTGTATTTTACCTGAAACTAATATAACAATATAACACTGTATGTTAATTATACTTCAATAAATTTTTTTAATTAAAAAATAGAAATGGGGGCACCTGGGTGGCTCTGTCACTTAATTGTCTGATTCTTGATTTTGGCTCAGGTCAGGATCTCAGAAGCCCCACGTCAGTCTCTGCACTTGACATGGAGCCTGCTTAAGATTCTCTCTCTCTCTCTCTCTCTCTCTCGCTCTCAAAAATAAATAAAAAATAAAAAACAAAAATAGTTATATTCTGCTAATAGTTTTTAGTCACATTCCTCTTAATACACCTCAAGGAAATAATTTAAAATATGGAAAAAAACATATTCTTGATGATGTTCATCACAAACTTAAAATAACAAACAAAACTAATAGTAGCGTAATTACCCAATAAGTATTGATTGTTAAGGAAACAAAAATATAGCCACGTAAATGAAATCTTAAAATTTTTTTAATATTGTACTTTAGTTTTTGAGAGACAGAGAGAGACAGAGCTGAGTAGGGGAGGGACAGAGAGAGAGGGAGACATAGAATCCAAAGCAGCTCCAGACTCCAAGCTGTCAGCACAGAACTCAGTGTGAGACTTGAACCCATGAACGTGAGATCATGACCTGAGATGAAGTTGGACACTTAACCAAATCATCCAGGCACCCCTTAAATGAAACCTTAGATTGTAGTTTAAAAACTATGTATTTTCAGTAATACAGAAAAATTATATGATGTAATGTTTAGTGAAAAGAGCACTAGAGTTAAATTCATACTTTAACTATTGAGTTATTTGTCTATGGTAACGTTTAGACGTCGTCACAGAAAACTGGTCATAAATGATGTGCTGAAATGTTAAGTTTATATATGCATTTGTATATATGCCTTTATTTTTATATCTTCCAGGCTGTCATGTATTTTTTTTTATTAAAAGAAAAAGAATAAAATAAAGCATTCTTTATTTGTGTAACACTCCTTGTGCTCTGCAAGGTGTGGGGTGATAGAGGTAAAGAACAAACAGGCAAAGAAAGGAAGATGAATAAAAAAGAAATAAAGACACAGCTTTTGAATCAATACGATGTGCCACTGTCTGCAAGGTACTGTGCATGAGTTGACTGTTTAAATCTTCCTATGGGGCACCTGGGTGGCTCAGTCAGTTAAGCAGCCGACTTCGGCTCAGGTCATGATCTCACAGTTCATGAGTTCGAGCCCCACGTCAGGCTCTGTGCTGACAGGTAGCTCAGAGCTTGGAGTCTGTTTCAGATTCTGTGTCTCCCTCTCTCTCTGACCCTCCCCTGCTCATGCTCTCTCTTTCAGAAATAAATAAAACATTTAAAAAATAATAAAAAAGTAAATCTTCCTAAAAATCTACTATGTCAATATTCATCTCATTTTGCAGCTCAATAACCAGAAATGCGTAGAGTTATGAATGATCACTCACTTAATAAGTGATAGAGTTGAGACTGGAATCTGCATTTGGATAATCTTGGCTAGATTTCTGGTATAGCCAATCTATTGTTTCGAGTGTGTCATGCTGAGCTTACTAGGATTTTTTTTTCTGCAAAAACCCATTAAATGTTTGAGAACTTCCCCTTAGCTCACTCTTGCTATTGATTAATTGAATGGAATTTTCCTGCACAGAACTTTATATTTCCCAACTCTTCCATGAACTCAAAGTTATTTTGAAACACAAATCTCCTTAAAACCCAATAAACACTTTTTTATTTTATTCTACAAACCTGTACAACTTTTCGTACTCTCAGAAATAATCATAAAAATGCTAATTTGGTCAATTTTACTCTGTAATTTTGTCAGGGCCCTGTTTGGAAAAAGCATTGGCAGTCCGTCTAATTGTACAATATTCCTCTGAGAACAGCAATTTAAAAAATATCACTTAGCCCTGAAGTCCCAACATATTTTTTCTTTTCTTTTCTTTTTGAGTTTTATTTTGTTTATGATTCCATTCCAGTCACCCTTCCTCTCCTTCACACCTGTATCTTTACACCCCGTCAGAAGAGATAAGGAGAGATCTTGGGAAACAGAACACTTGTCTGTTTCAGAGATCCCTGAAAATATTTTAGTCAGAAGATTCGTCTTTCAAAACTTCTTTGTTAGAAAATGTGGTGTGATAATTTGGGGGCTTGTAACTTGGTGAAGTCATTAGCTTCAGTGAGAGAATTATAAGACACAGGAGAGGTAGAAAACGTAAGGGTATGCGTCCATGTACCCAACCACCCCAGCCTCCATCACTGCAGTGTCTATTATGCCATGCCAACATGAAATGCCGGAGTCTTCTGGCATCCACACCATGTACCGTCTTGTTATAGGAACGAACAGACTATCAGCCTCTTCTGCTGATTTCAAGAGTGGTCCTGGAATCATGACCTTCTTCTGTATCATCATTATTACCTTCTCTCCTGGATCATCCCTATCGGTAGAACACATTTTTTCATATTTTTAACTAACAAGAAAAATATTTAGATCCCAAATCTCCCTCCGGGCATCTCTGTATTTCTCTACTCAACTTGGTGGCATAATTTCTTTTTCTTTTTTTTATAGTTTATTTATCTGTGAGACAGAGAGAGACAAAGCACAAGTGGGGGAGGGGCAGAGAGAGAGAGAGACACAGAATCCGAAACAGGCTCCACGCTCTGAGCTGTCAGCACAGAGCCCGACGCGGGGCTGGAACCCACAAACTGTGAGATCTGACCTGAGCCGAAATCGGAAGCTTAACCGATTGAGCCCCCCAGGCGTCCCTTGGTGGCATAATTTCTTGAGAACCTTGTCTACATTTGCTTCTCTACCACCTCGTTCATGTTCATCTGAAGCAAATTCTGTTGTGTCCTGGTCCCCATTTCTCCACTGCAAGTCAAGGAGTCAGTGATCAGTCATCATCCATTCAAGCCAAAGGATTTGGCCCTTTGTTCCCAAAGCACTTTGTGCATTTGCCTTTCAGGACACAGTACTCACTTGTTGTCTTTGTACCTCACTGACCTTCCCCCTTGAGTTTCTTTTATCAGTTGCTTCTTCTGTCTTAGATGTCTGAGGTTGTCGGACTGCAGGACTCACCTTGTCCTAATTCCTTCATCAAATATACTACCTCCACAGACAGCTTCACCCAGTCCCAATGTCTTTATGGGTGGATAAATCCCCAAATTCCTTCTCCAAGCCCAAATTACTAACTAACTTCCTACCTGGAACCTCTATTTGAATATCTAATTGCAACTTAGATTGAGCATGTCCAAAATAATTTTTGATTTCTTCATTTCTTTCTCATTTTAGAAAATGTCACCAACATTCAAGAGGTCAGACTAAGATCAGGGAGTCACTTCTGATGTCTCTCTTTTTTCTGGATCCCCAAATTTGTAAGTCTCATGGCTGCTTCCTCCAAAATACAGCCCTGATGGGCTGCTTTCCACCACCCCTGTCATCTCCTGTGCTGACATCTTGGCATTCCCCCATGCTCATCTCCTGCCTCTTCCACAATCAGTTCTCCACTCAACAGAACAATTGTTGGAATATGTAAACCAAGTCACCAAACCAGGGCCCATCAAATCCTCTCCTCTCTTCTAACTACATATCTGTAGAGAATAATCCCAAGTGGTGTCTCTGACCACACAGCTTGTATCACCCAGTCCTTGCCTTTCTTCCTACCCTCTGTCTCGCGTTTGCTCTCCAGCCTCACTGGTCTTCTTGCTCCTCCCAGAACGAAACTCCTGCCTCAAGCACGGGTACCAGCTGTTTCTGAAGACAGAGCCTATTCTCGGACTTTGAATGTCACCTCTTCAGAATGTCCTTCCTGTGCCTCCTGCCACTCCTGGTAAATCCATCCTCCATCCCTGTTGCTCTCGACCGCCTCATCCTGCTTATTCTTCTACATTGGATATGCGACTGCCTGACTTTAAATTTCACTGTGTTGTGCTTTACCTCACCCGTTGGTTCATTGTCTGTCTTCCCCACTAGCATGTAAATTCCACAAGGGTAGGAACTTGGTCTTATTTACTTCCCCAAGAATGGCAGATGCTCAATAAACATCTGTTCAATGAGTTATAAAATAAATCGTTTCTTCCATCAAAGGTACTGACCACTGTAACAATTGGGAAAGTATTTGGCTGCAAATAACTGAAACGTCAACTATTTTTGTTTAGGCAGATAGACCGTTGCATTAAATAATGGAGATTTGGAGGTCATTGTCAAAGCCTAGTGTAACTTATCAAGAATATGGTCATGGACCTCACTCCTGATCTTCCTGCATAGCTGTCCCTGGCTGTGGCTTTTGTCCTGTGACTGCAGGCTGAGGATTCCATTGCCAAGCAGAATACCCACATTCCAAACCACAGGGCAAAAGGACTTCCCCGAAGTGGACTTTGCCTTTTTTATTTCATGAAAGTTTTCTGTCTATAAGTCTTTAGCCAGAACTTTAGCTGACCGAATTTGCAGCTAGCTCCACTTTGAACTTCTGCTTTGAACACAATGGGGCTCTGTTAGAAGAGAGGAAAGGGGGAGCGGAGAGCTGGTGAGCAATTGGCACCATGAGCACTGAGCCCTTTGCCACAGGACACGCAGAGACCTCTTCTCTTAAGAGACATATGGAAGAGACAGCATGAAAAGTAAAACTTAGATATTGTAAGAAAAACAAAGACTCTTCGAAGAACTTAGTAGACAGAGCCATTGGCTCTTGATCTGGGGGTCAGGAAACACTTTGCTGTGCTTCTGGTTGTATCTTGAGGGAGGTTTGTTAATTGGAGAAGAGATCGGAGAAGGATATTCTGAGCGGAGGAAGGACTATTTGCTTAAGTTTGCAGTTACGAGTGTTGCCGCCATGTTTGGAGACGGAAAGTCGGTTAGTGTGGCCGAAGTAAAGAACGAATAGCAGGGTGTGAGGGGGGGCAGGGGGACTGGAACAGTGAGTGACACAGAACCATTGCAGGACTTTCATTAGACAAGTAGTGTCAGTAGGTCCATTTTGAAGGTTTCATCACTTTAAGGGAGAAAGACAAGGGACAGGGAAGTTAATTTGGAGAATATCGTCTTTGCTCCCAAGCCCATCTGGGCGGGTTCCTATACTACTCAGGCTAGTTGTGAGCACAGCTTAGACTAGTGGCCACAATCTCAAATGGCCTATAAGACCCAGCAGGTGACATCTTACGTGAATCAAACCCATCTGCGGCGCTAAGGGTAAGGAGCCATTGGCAAAGTGAAGGGTGACCTCCCCCACACACCTCAAGGCCATGCAAATTTAATTTAGAACAAAATGAAAAATGCTGCACCTGGCCAAAAAATCCTCAGGCCAAATTTTGCCCAGTGACAGCCAGCTTATGAGCCCCAGTATAGGGTGACCTGCTTAAACAGACACAGTGACACTCACACATCAATCAGGGACATGACATGGAGGTTCCCGTCCCCAGGGCTTGAATTGAATTGGAGAGAATTGTCATTCTTGGCTCATTTACGAGCTTGGCTGACTGGCATTGGATTGGGCCAAATGAATGAGGGGATTCAAAGTGTGGACACCTGAGTTTGTTCAGCAATGACATTTTCTGTTTTTGTGGGTTTTTTGTTTTTTTTTTTTTTACAGCACACACAGCTTCTCTCACGAAGAGGAAGATGAGTGGAAAAGCTGAAGTTTCATTCACCACAAACCTGATTTTTAAACCAAAATAATGATGCAAAACTTGAAAATTAGTTGTTGAAAGCTTACAGTATGCCAGACATTCTTCCACATATTACTTAACTTTCATAATAGCTCTGCAGAAGAGGCGTTCTTACACCCATTTCATAGATAATGATAAGTCTCTGCAACATCCCGCAGGTCACACAGCTGGTAGAAGCAATCTGTCAGATTTCCGTGAGTGCCAAGTCCCACCCTGTTCCCCATATGTCAGGGTTTTTTTTAAATTTCTGCCCCAGGCAGTTAGGACAGTGTTCATCTGAGTCCTTTGGAGCCAGGCTTGAATTATTAATAATTCTGAGTTTGAACTTGCTTCGCTTTTGCACATGCTTATGAGCTCCTCAGCTGGTGAAGGATGCTGCCCCCTGCTTGACGGGTCGTGGATCCAGAGGACGAACCGAGAAGCAAGTCATCGTGTGTTGAGAATCTAGGTCAGACTCAGACTTAATTCATATTTACTGAGCACCTACTACTACCTGCCAGGTCTGATTCCAACAGAAGTTACTCAGTAGCTATTTTTGACCAATGATTTCCATCCCCACCAAACTTCAGATGTTATGACCAACTAACCAAGCACAAGCACTTCTCTTCTGTGCTTGGTGGAGGCTGTTTGTTTCACTCTTCTGGCATCCAACTTATTTTTGGTTTAACTCAGGTGTGTGTAGATGGCTATGACCTATAAGAGGAAGCTCCAGGATTCCATCAGTTTGAATCCCCGTCTTGCCCACCATAGGTTCTGGCCTCGAGTAGATAGATGCTCCTTTAAAAAAATTAAAAGAAATAAAAACAAAACAAAGAAGCTTTCCATCAGATACCATTCTCTCTCTTTATGCTCTGTCCATACCACCTTCTCACAGCAGAATAATTTTATTTTCACACGGAAGGAGCAACCACCAGTGGTTTTTTTTCTTCTCCTACAAGGGTTGGGGAGAAAGGAGAAATAAATAATATACTTTCTGAGCCTTCCATTATTATTTCTGGGAAAACATAATAAAGCTACAGCTGGCAGGCACTTATTTTTTTCTTAGAATTTAATAATAGAATTAATTGCTAAGTGGAAAGCTTGCAACCCCCTTTCTGTTGTATGTTGCCCTCTGCTATCATTATGAATAGATGTAAAAATCAAAGCTAATTATCATTCAGAATGTTTGAAGAAATAGACTGAACCACACACACAAAACTCATTTTACCCCTACTCCAGCTCCAGGTTACAAAGTTGAAACACACACACACACACACACACACACACACACACACACACACGAGGATAGGGGCAATTCCCACGGACACTCAGTTGTTCTTTAGATGTGGGTCCTTTTAACCATTGCATTGACTACAGTATGGCAACATTACACAGCCGTTTTCCTTGTTCCCTAGGAGTTGGGTCTGAGTCAGCTCAAGTTCAAGGACTTGCGTTAGCCTGAGAAGCTGTTTGTAGAGCCAGTTTGTGGCTTACTGTCCTCGAACATGAAATGAATGACTCTCTGAGCAGCCAACGCCACCATGTAATGTCAAAAAGCAAGAGTGGGGGCCACAAAAATGGGAGAGGGCAGTGGAAGTCAAGTATCTCAGCTTAGAGAGGAAAGGCCATATACAGGCCATACGTACGGGCCACGCAGGAGTTTAGAAAAAGAAGACTCTTTAATGTTGCAAGACATGCAGGCATGGTAGAGAGCACAGCTCATAATAAGGAGAAACACCTTTTGCCCCATGAGTCATGGAAGCCCTGAGTACCGCAAAAGAGAGCTGGAATCAGCAAGGACTGTTTCAAAAAGCAATAGTGGTTAAGAAACTGCTTTTTAGGAATGGAGGTGAAAAGCCTACTTTCAAGGTGGTGTTGTTGTTTTTGTTTTTTACTTTATGTTAAGTAAAGGATGAAAGTTAAAGCCCCGTTCTCAAGTAACTATGAAATAAGTACAGATCAAAGGTTTATTAACCCATTAATTAGTGGGCAAACTAATACATCAGATTTCAAGAGCATTTCAGAAGCTAAATGGGAATACAGGTATGGCTTGAGCACAAAATAGGTTAGTGTTCGACAGAGCCATGGGCCTTTGGGGTTATATGCTTCAACAGATAGAAATTGCTAGCATCTTTAACGGGCAAGCATTTACAAGTTCACGGTGTCTGAGGCCTTTCATTGGGAGGAACTTGTTAAACTCAGTTCATTTTTCTAGAAAGGTTTTGGGTAGCCTCTGCCCCCATGACTTTGAGAGGTCACGGTGCCCACTTTGCTGGTTTCCAGGTTTTAGATTCCTTTTCTGACCGTCCACAGGGTATGCTGCTGGCAAGGTGCTAGGGCAGGGATAGGAAGGGGCTTTGCAGGTGAAGCTGTTGGCCACTGAAAGGCAATTGGGGTGAAATATGTGCTGGTTATATAGTATTTTTCCTGCATGTGATATTAAGCTTCTTAAAAAATAATTTACCTTTGATATCTTCGACAAATCTACATGACGTCTAATGTAGAGTGGTGGTCACCCCAAGACCAGCTGGGGGCTGCCTGGGGGAGGAATTCTTGCTCCTTATCCCCCATGCTGGAGTGGCCAGGAGTTTTACTCGTTACATTAGATCATCAGTCCCGGTAAGAGTACTTGGAGCTGTTTTTTATGGTCACCATGTTGGAGATGAAGTATCTGAGACCCAGAGAGGCTAAGTGACCGGCCATACATTGAGCAAACGCCAAACCAAGATTAAAACCTGTTCTGCAAACCTCTAGGGCTTGTTCTGCATTTTTCCTTGGACATTGTAGATGACAAGAGCCAAGGAAATGAGATGGCCAACTGTGCCATTCTTCAGCTGAGAAGTAAAGCAGGCTAAGGCATTTTGTCGAATATGTTCCAGGAAGCACATGGAGCGCTGTGTTAATTTGAAATATCACTTCATGTATTTTCCTTCAGTCAGTTTGTTAGGAGAGCTGAGCCAAAAGTCTTGGCTTGATGCCCCATATGTCAAAGACCACCTAGAACCTGGAGCCTTTGCTCAGCCTCAAATTTCGTACTCGGCTTAAAATGCTCTAGCAAGACTGTGGCGTTTCGAGAGTGAAAAGAGTTTCCCTGGAAAATCTCAGGCTGGAATTTAGCTTATCAGGAATGAATTCTGGGAAAAAAATGTACCACAGTGTAACCTGCAGGGGTGGACAGGAGAGAGGAAGGAGGAGAAAGCTGGCTGGAGTTGATGGGGCTTCTAGGGTGCCCAGCGTGTGAAGAAGACTGTTCGACCAGAAGAGTTTAAAAAGGAAGGTTCCAGAGCCTGCAAGACTTGTAACCAGGTGCAATGGAAGGTTTAAAATCACCATCAGTGGGCATGAGTGCAGTACTAAGAGAAACACGTGGGGCCAGCCACACCCACTGGCCCCTTTGCCATCTTTCCATCTCATCATCTCCCCTTTGCACATTGATGTGTAAGGGCCCTCTCTACACAACGGATGTGAATCCTTTCATGGTTAGATATACAGAGCAAATATCTTCTCTCGATTTGTGGCTTGCTTTTTGTTTTTATGTTTTATGGTTTCTTTAGGTTAACATAAAATTTTAATGTGGAGCAAACTGACATTCTTTTCCTTCAAGGTGCCTTTCGTGGTCTAGTTAGGAGAGCATTCATGGTGTGCCCGGGTGGCTCAGTCAGTTAAGTGTCCAACTTGAGCTCAGGTCATGATCTCATAGTTCAGGAGTCCAAGCCCACATCAGACTCTGTTTCTCTTTCCCTCCCTTACTCATGCTCTGTCTTTGTCTCTCTCTCTCAAGTATAAATAAACACTAAAAACAATTTTTTTAAGAGAGCATTCACCACCCTGAGGACAAGAGGTTTGCCTCTTATGTTATCTTCTAGAAGCTTGTTTTGCTTTATAATGTGGAATCTGTTTATTTAATATACAATATGAGATAAAATCATGTTTCATGTATATTTATAAATGGCCTCAACATTTGTTATTGACATGATCCGTCTTTTCCTTCTGCTCTGCAGTTTCACCGCCGACATATATCAAGTGCGTATGTGCACACAGGTCATTTCTGGATGTGCTTTCCTCTTCCATTGGTCATGTCTCTGTCCTTGTCCCAATTCCGCCCTGGTTTATATTCTGTAAAATTTCTAATTCTTGGTGATAGCTGCCAGCGGAAGTCTTTCCACCTTGTACTTCAGAAATGCCCCAGTGTTCTTGGCCTGGTGCTTTGCACTTTGTTTTGGAAACATGTCTTCATGTTCCCCACAAAGTCCTATTTCAGTTTTGATTGGGACGGCATTGAATTTTCAGACCTTTGGGGAAAATTGCCATTTTCAAAACATGGAGTCTCCCAATCTGTAAACTTGATACATCTCCCTATTATAATTTTTTTACTGCATCTTGATTTTTATTTAATATCATTTAATATTTGTTATTTTCTCTGCTGTATCTTCATTTTTAAATGCTGTTTTTATTTTATAATGTTTTCATACATATTCTATTACTTTTCTTACTGAGCATTTACTTTTTGATTTTGTTGTGAACTGGGTCTCTTCTTTAAAATTTTTATTCATCTTCCTGATTGCTGATCCACAGAAGTGAAATAATTTTGTTTTCACTTTATATCCGATACCTCATTAAGCTTACTTCTTTGTTCCAATATTTTATCTGTAGATTTTTCTGTATTTTCTTTGCAGGTAATCATTTCACCTCTCAAAAGTCATGTCAAGTTTTTTTTCTAAGTAGTATAACTTCAGTTTCTTTCTTCTTTTTTTTTCTCTCTACTTCCTGTATAGACCAGAACTTTCAGTAAAATATTTGGGGATAAGGAGGGAGGCAAACTGTGAGTGACTCTTGAATGCTGAGAACAAATGGAGGACTGATGGGCGTGAGGGAAAGGGGAAGTGGGTTGATGGGCATGGGGGAGGGCACTTGTGGGGATGAGCACTGGGTGTTATATGGAAACCAACTTGACAATAAACTATTTAAGGAAAAAAAAAAAAAGAAGCCTATCTTCCCTCAGGCTTCCAAATGGTAACAACCGTGACCTTCACTGCTGGTCCTTGCCTCATAGCTCTTTATCACTGTGTTTTCTCTTGGGAACTTTGCTTTGCTTGTGCCCTTTCTTCCTTCTTTCTTCCCTCCCCCCTCCTCCCCTGCCTCCACCTTTTTGTCTTTTCTTCACTTGTGAGTTTTCTTGTTTTAAGCTGCCAGTTCTTTGGAAATTCCTTACGCAACCGGACAAGGAAGGACAAAAGCAATAGCAGGAATTAAAAAACATTGAACGAATAAATGACTCAGAAATTATTTTTGAAAAAGGTAATCTAAAGGCATATCCTCGTCAACTAAGACAGGAACAGAAATAATTCAGAAATGGGGGAATTAAGAGTAATAGCAAACGGGTAAACAAAAGTCTGAATCATTTAGAAATTTTAAAATATGGAAATAGCTCTTTAAATAACTCCTGGATCAAAAAGAGAATTAAAAAAAAAAGTCAATTGCCAACCTTTTAAAAAATAGTAGCATTGAAGATATTATGTGTGAGTAGTTGAGAGGCATACATATTCTCCTCTAAGTCAGATTTATAATCCTAAGTATTTTTATTATTAAGCCATAATGATAATAAATAAAACATTTAACCCCAACAATTAGTGAAAGAACAATACCAAATTTATGAAAAGGAAATAGAGGACTATACTTAAGACAAAAGCATACATGAATATGTTAGAAGAAAGGAATGTGAAATATATAAATATCAAGAGTTATCTCTGTAAAGAAAAAGATGAAGTATATGAAACACCAGCAGACCTAATTAAGCAAAACAAATAGAGAACATGTATTCAATTAGGCATAAGAACAGAAGGGTATATAAACTGATACACTTGAAAAATTCAGAAAGGAAATACTCTAAATATCCTTTCATATCTATATTAAATTTTTTTTTAATGTTTATTTGTTTTCGAGAGACAGAAACAGAACGTGAGCGGGGGAGAGGCAGAAAGGGAGACGCAGAATCCCAAGGCGGCTCCAAGCTGTCAGCTGTCAGCACAGAGCCCAATGCAGGGCTCGAACCCATGAACAGGAGAGCATGACCTGAGCCCAAAGTCAGATGCTTTACCGACTGAACCACCCAGGCACCCCTAAATCTTTATTTTAATGAACAAGTTATCTCTTCAATAATATCTGCATCCCCTTAATAGATTTCCTAATAATCTGAATAATCTGTCTCTTACTCAGTAACCAGTAAATTCTTCTTTCTTTTGTACTTTCCAAATTTTACGATGGAACTGTATAATGTTTAAAATCAGAAGAAAATTACACCTGCCATTACTACTTACCCTTCTCCCTTCATATTGGCAAATCTCTCACCGTTTGGGACCTCCGTGAGGAAGGGAATAGCTGAAGTGTCCAGCAATTTAACAGCATTAACCATTGTGCTCACCGCCTCTTGGTGCGGGCAGGATAATCAAAGCTCAGGAATCAAAGTGCTTGGGATTCCTCAGTCAGTGAAGAACTAAGCAGAAGCCTCCTCTCTCCAGCTCTGCTAATACAAGAAATGTTCCAAACTGTAGAATGGGAATAAATATCTTTTAGGGGTGCACCTTGTAGGATGAAATCACCCATGCAGAAAAAGGATCTGACACGCGATAAAAGATTACAACCAACAGAGGAGGAGGCGGAGGGTAAAGACCAGATTCTGCTGGATGTGCTGCGCGGGGGTCCTGACGTGGCCTCTGCTCATGGCCTGGTCCTGTCCTGTCATACCGTCACCCCTAGGGATCCCAGTATTCTGGCTGCACTACACTGTTTTCAAAGCCACGGATGCTCCAGGCCCTGGCCTCGCCCGAAGCCCCCCGCTTCCCCCCACCTCCTAGTCCTTGGATCTCAGTGTAGACTAGATCCTCTGGACAGCACTCCCTGTTGCAGGCAGAATTTCTTAGATGCCTCTTTCCCTGAGATTTCAGTGTCTTGGGTTGGCCATTGGACCCTAATCTCGGGACTGCTGTAAAGGGCCTTGCAGGTGTGATCCGTGTGACAGATGGAAGATGGGAGTGTAGTTGGAACTCTCCAGGCCCAAACTAATCACGTGAGCTTTAAAAGCAGGGACATTTTTCTGGTTGGAGTCCCATGTGCGGTGGGCGAGGAAATGAGGAAAGATGAGGCCAGAGGGAGGCCAGAGAGATTCCGTGTGAGGACAAGGCCCGCGGCGGCTGGCTTTACAGATGGAGGAAGGAGGTGCTAAGATGAGGAACGTGGAAGTTTCTGGAAGCTCAGAATGAGGCCTGGCTGACAACAAGGACACCAGACCCTCAGTCCCACAAGCACACAGGACCGATTCTGCCGACAACCTGAATGCAGAGCGCGGAGGCACATTCTTCCCCGGAGCCCCCGGAGCCCCAGCAGGAAGGCCACCTGTCGGTTCTCAGGCAGAGTCACTGACTGCACTGAACTTGGCCCTGGGCTTGACTGAACAGTGCGATGAGTGCGCGCTGCGTAAGCCACGTCGGCTGTGGGAATGTGTCACAGCAGCCCTAGAAAACTAACAGGCTCCCACCAACCCCTCCCAACAGAGTTGGGCACCAGGGGGCCTCTCAGAGCCTTTCCCAGCTACTAAAGCACAGGGACCCAACAATCAGAGGACACGATGGAGGGGGGCCTGGGTGGCTCCGGTCATGCTCTCGGGGCTTGGGAGGTCGAGCCCCACACTGGGCTCTATTGTCAGGCTGTCAGGTCGGAGCCTACTTTGGATCTTCTGTCCCCTTCTCTCTGCTCCCCCCCCCCTCAAAAAATAAATAAAACATAAAAAAAAGAAGACACAATGGATCAGTGCTGATGTGTAGTCCCTCAGGCCCCCCACAGAGGGGGACAGGGATATTCCTTGAATTGTTGCATTTGGGGAGGCCTGGAGTTCCCAGGAGAGGCTGAGGAGGAAGAAAGTTCTGGCAAGGATGGGGATGGGGCCTTCGGGGAGCTGGCACAAGAGGTCATTGCCAACATGTGGAGAGCACCTCAGTATGAGAGAGAGAGAGAGAGAGAGAGTGAGAGAGGAGACCCTCTTCTCCTTTTGAGAGCGAGATTGGGGAATACTTCATGAACTGGAAGATAGGATTTTGGTACCCTGTGTCCTTTAAAATAGCTGTGACTCTTAATGGTCTAAAATAATTATATCTGTCTGGCAGAGGTTGCTTGACAACAGTGACCAAAGAAAGAAAATTGGGCTTTCTGTGTGTGTTCTCAAGCTGGATACACATTCACCTGTACGGTAGGTGAGTAGTTATTGAGGACTTCTGTGGAAGGAAGGGCCTGTGGATAAAATGATTATGGTGGCCTCTAACCTTGGCATTCTCAGTCTAATGATGCTGGCAGGGTGTGAAAAGTGAATACGGCATGGGCGTGGTCTGGGGAGATCTGTAAGAAAGGTGCAGGTGTGCTAACCAATCCCTCCCCCCTCCAGATACGTGCTGGTGACTGTCTTGGGGGCTCAGCTCTGGTGCCCGCCTTGCAGAGCCATGCTGTCATTTCCACCAGCCTCCTGCGCCACGAGACATGGGTGAAGCTGGCGCTTTGGAGCTG
The DNA here is from genome assembly GCF_003009895.1 of Hyaena hyaena. Lineage (NCBI taxonomy): Eukaryota > Metazoa > Chordata > Mammalia > Carnivora > Hyaenidae > Hyaena > Hyaena hyaena. The sequence continues at coordinate 55,854 of NW_024082812.1, read as the reverse complement.
AGTCGCGTGTGCTTTTGAAAGAATGAAGAGTGGGGGCTGGAGACAAGCTCGGCAGCCACCGGATGTGGGGCAGGTTGGAGCGGAGAAGCCAAGAGAGAAGACAAGAATTCATTTTGATAGAATTGCTCATTGGAAGCATTATTCTTATGAAGAGCAAACTTAGTCTCATAAAGTCAGCATGGGTTGGAGTGAGCCCAGTGGGGGTATGTGCAGCTCGAATTGTTTCATCAGTCTGCTACATGATATTATGGAGTAGCTTAATGCTTTCGTTTGCAGTCACTTTTTCTTGTCTGGATGCCCCACTTTGTTCACGATGGGATGCAGCCCAAGTTCACGGACGGCATCAGATCTTGGGGAGTGATTCCGTCTTAGCGGCCCCAAGCACAACACCTTTAAGGTGAGTGTGCCAGCCGGCAGGATGGGTTTAGGGAGGTGGAAGACAAGTTCTCCCTGTTGTGGTTTTGGGGGCCAGGGATGATGAGAAAGCAGAGGTGAGTCAGGAAGAGCGCGATAAACAGCTTCTCAGAGTTCACAGCACAGACGGCTCCATTCACAGCGTATTCAATGGAAGCCCATGAGTGCTTTCAGCAACGAGGGACATCTTATCTGCAGCCAGGATGGGAAATTTCACTTGTAACAAAGCTCGGTATAGAAAGGGCTCTTATCTCAGAGTCCAGAATGAGGATATTAGTAACAGCGCCTGCTTCTTTCTCAAACCCTATTAGCGTCAGGTAATAGGTTTTCCTGATGCTCTTAGCATTGGCTCAGCTGCGAAAAGCTGATGAAAAAGAAAGTTTCTTTGGAAACAAGGTAGATTTATACTGAGAAACATTCCAGATCGTTGAGGTTGCTACCGATTCAGTTATTTTAGAGAAGTCGATTGTGAAGAGTTTTGGGGGAGTGAGTGAGATGCTTCCCACTGAATTTCCTTACACAGATGAGATGGGTGTACCTCCAGGCAAGGTTTCAGGCAGCATCCCAGAAAAACTGTGGTTCTGTGAATACGGTGTCTTTATGACTTTATAATGCTCTACTGTGATAGACTGAAACTTGGGGGATACATGAGTAAGCTTTGAGGGGTCCCCAAAGACCATGAAATTGTATCCAAGAATTGTGTACATTTTGTAGGGGAGAAGGGAAGCCCTGGCTTGAACTAGTGACACCAATAAATGCACAGAGCATTTCCACCTACGTTATTGGAGAAAAGCCTGAAAGAAGTCCGTGGAATCCATGCTTGTGTGAAGTTGGAGCAAGCAGCAGTGCGCAAGCCTTGAGACAGGAGTGGTCTTAGATGCTCAAGAAATAGCCTAGAGGCCAGTGTGGGTGGACCCAGACAAGTAGAACAGTGGCAAGTGAGATCAGAGAGAACTCATGTAAGGATGTGGGGGCATGTCCTAAGGACTAGGCCACTCTAAGGACTTTGTCTCCTGCAGTTGACTGAGATTGGAAGCCAAGGGAAGCTTTGGAATCCAGAAGTGGCTTGATTGGATTTTCATTCCAGTTGATCCCACTGGCTGCCATGTTGGGCATGGAATCACTTGAGGGGCAAGGACGGCAGTGGGGAGATTGATCGAGAGGCCATTGCAATGATTCAGGTGATGGGGATTTAGACCACGGAAGGAACAGTGGAGTCATTTTCTGGATGTGTCTCACCGAGCCCCGAGGGTCTTTGATGGATAAGGTATGAGTGCCATAGAAAGAAAGGAACTAAAGATGACTAATTTTCCAGGCAAAGGCACTCAATCCCCTTTTACTTAGAAATCCTGGAGCCCAGCTGCCTTTGTGTTGGCAACTGTTATTCAGCTGTGCTACTAGCTCATTGGCAGAGGAATGGCTTAGTGCCCTGGCATTCATCCTCTGGAGGGGTCATTTAGGGGGAATTCTGTACCCATTGATCTGCCCCTATAACCTCTTTAGATCATAAACAGACTCTGTGGGAGAAGTCAGTACCTGCATCACCTTTTTACTAAAGGTAGAGCAAGAAGGAAGCAGTGAAGGTGAAGAAGAAGAGCTGGCACCCCCTGCCCAAGAGTGAAAGCAGAGAGTAGATGCTCTCTTGGCTGCGCTGGATATCTGTGTGTCTTTCAGACCCCGCTCTAGGCCTCCCTGCACTGTGACCCAGGACACTGACCCTTGGGCTGCACCAAGGGTCTGGCTTCTGGTTGACTTTGGGTATTGAGGGGCACCTGCATGAGACTGAAGAGAGTGAGCAGTATCGGGAAGGTATTTATTTCCTTCTTTATTTCCTTCACTCTCTCTGTTGGGCCTAGGAACTGGCTACAGCCCTTGACTTGCCTGCGGCCATCGCTGCTACCTGGTGGCCCCCCTCCTGTCCCTCTGCTCCCCTCTCCTCTCTCCAGACTACAGGTATTAACAGCTCTAGGATGTTACCAGCATCAGGAAAGTGGGCTGTTCACATGATTACCCCATACCTTGTCCGTTTCCTTACAGTCACTTTACTAAAGTATAGTTGGTGTTGCTATCTATTTCCTGCAGGGACCTTGACTGATATTTTTGGATCTCTAAAGGGAGTTGAGAACCACAGACTGATTTTGAGGACTGATTTTAATAAACGTCATTGTAGCATAATTTATATGCAGTGAAACTCATTCATTTGACGTGTACAACTTGACAAGTTTTGATGCATGTATACAGTCATGTCATCAACAATGCAGTGGAGGTCTGGAACATTTGGATTGAGACAGAACTTTCTTAACACGCTTTACTGCAGTCTGTGCCTTCACTCCATGCTCTGGTCCTTGGCAGACTTTGTTGGGATTTCTGGGATGTGTTGGCTTTCTGGGCTTTCTCACTTCAGCAAATGCATCCTCTGTGTAATGCCCCAGCCCAAAGGAAGAGATTAGCAATAGAATCTTTTAAACTGAAAGGCCTTGCCCACGTCATGAGCTGGGCAGATTTTGACCTATTCCAAAGCCAGGCTCCATGAGCAATGCCGATGCTGACAGTCACTGGAAGGCAAAGAGGCAGAAGAGAATAGAGAGAAAATGTCACTGCTCGGGAAGCCAGTCTGAGCCACTGATGGAGCGTTGAGGTTGGTTCTGACATTTACAAATGGGCTCTAGGGTCTAACAAATGGTGAGTTCAAATCCCTGTGCTCCTGCTGATTAGCCTGGTACTTTCAGTGGTGTAGATCTCTATGTTTTCTCTGTAAAATAGGACCCTTATACTTAATTTATGTATTCCGGTGAAAATTAAAGTGAACTCATATTATGTGATGACCCCAGACCAATATGAGAAGATATTTGTACAACACATTGGCTTCCAGTAAGTTGTTATTACATAAATTATAACCATATACATTCTGATCCAATTTTACCCATCAGCAAGATTTGTAAAACCTTTTTGATTCTTGATATACGTCTTCATTTTTATTCATCAACCTTGCAAAAACTTTGCTTATTTTAGTGTAAAATATCACAGTATTCCTTTCTAGATATTTCAACAAAATTTCTCGGTTGACAAAATTTTGAAATGTCTTGTTGAGATTCTGACATACACTCTGGCTCTGCTACTCACTAGTTGGGACAAGGGTCAGGTGTTCCCCTGTGCTCTGCTTCCTGGTATTGAATTTCTTCCTCCTTAAAATTGTCTGGTTGGGCTGAGAAACTTCTGTTGTCTCTACCATGTCTAAAACAGTATGCTCTGGGATTTGAAACAAGGCTGTATAATATCTAATGGCAAATGCTTTGAGTGACTACAGCCTCATTTGGACACAACACTCCAAGCAGCTGCTGCACCTATTTGACCACTATTCAGTAGGACTTTCTGGTGGAATCTTAGAAGGAAGAGTGAAGGAGAAGTTCAAAAGGATGTAGTATATCTCTGTGTAACTCATAAGACGGGAAAAGTCCCATCAGATCTGAAGAGACTAGAAAGCATTCTCTGCCTCCCCAAATAAAGAGAAAGCAAACCTTTTGGAATTTCTCATCAGCAAATCTCTTCTTTAGTAATGTTGGTAAACAAAATGACCAGTGATGCTAACAGCTGTCAGTGTTCAGACATAAAGAGCAATTAACCAGGGAGTTCTTTGTAAGTTTGTGCGTGCAAAGTTAATGGCAATATGAGCTACTTAAATGGTAAGTTTGACATCAAAATATGGACTCGGGAAGCAATTAGGATTATTCAAAATACAGCCCCTTGCAAGGTTTTCCACTGGATCCTTCAAGAGAAGATGCTCTTATATATATATATATATATATATATATATATATATATATATATTGTTTTTTAATGTTTTATTTATTTCTAGTAGAGAGAGAGAGACTGCGAGCAGGGGAGGGTCAGAGAGAGAGGGAGTCACAGACTGAAACAGGCTCCAGGCTCTGAGCTGGCAGTCAGCACAGAGCCCGACGCAGGGCTCGAACCCACGAACCGCGGGATCATGACCTAAGCGAAAGTCAGACGCTTAATCGACTAAGCCACCCTGGCGCCCCTCTTATATATATTTTTAAGCCACAATAAGAAGCTGTTTAGGTGTAGCCACCTTCTCTACTAGAATTATTTTTTATTAGTTCTTCTAATCTTGACAACAACTCTGAGTTAGGTGCTGTTGTACTCACTTTACACATTAGGAAAATGAGGCTGCATAATGTGGCCAATATCACAGTGTAGAAAGTACGTAAATGGGGATTTGGCCTCAAACTCTCGGATGCCCAGGTCCTGAGCTGCTCTTTCTCCTGAGCAATAAGGAGCCTTTGATACTCTTGCTTATTCAAACCAATGAGCCAGAAATGTCAGTTCAGGTATTCAAGCAATGAATTTGTGCTTGGCAATTATTAAAAGGCAAAGAGGTAGGATGAGCCAAGAGGAAACCTGAGAGCCAGGCTACCTTAGAGGGGCTGAACTTAAGAAGTGTTTTTGCAGACAGGCCTGAGCCTCCCTGATAGTTTCAGTTGCATTTCTGTGACACAGTGAAGAAAGATCTGTATGTAGAAGCAATAGATGTCATGCCCCCTATAGCTAACCTGTCCACACTGCTCAGAAAAAGAATTCCACAGAAGCCCAAGCTGGAGTAATTCTGGTCTTTATTTTCCTTCCTCCTCCTTCCAAGTGGGTTTGCATTACAAAGCCTTAAAACATGATCATAGCCATACAGAGTCCCTCTCTAGGTACAGAAAGGGAGACTTAGAGGCCTAAGCCAGAAAACCAGAACTCTTTTGAGTTGATTGTTATTTGGACAGGTTATATGAGTTATTTTGCAGCAATAATGGTTGTCTTTAATCAATGGTGTGCTAGTAAATGCTTAACAAGTGGCTTCCATGATGGTTGTAGGGGGAGGAGTGCTGACTTTGTAGCATTTGCTGATTTCCGCACTATAAATATCCTGCCTTGGTTGACTTCAGGCTACCAAGGTGATGTCACTGAAGAGGGGGGGTTGGGAAGATATGCTCAGAAGCACAGCATTATATAGTATTTCCACTGTATAGACATAATGGGAGCAAATAATCTCAAGAGCACAGGTAGTAGTTGGGCCATACACCTGAAGCAGAAGGCATGCAGATTTCTATAGAGAAATGGTTCACAAATGTGATCCCAGATCCACGAGCAGCAGCAAAATTTGTGTGTTTGTTAGAATTGCAAATTCTCAGGTTCAATCCAGACTTACCAAATCCAAATATTTGGTTGTGGGACCCCCAAATATGTTTTAATAAGCCCTTCATCTGCTTCTAAGGCACATCACAATTTGAGAAGCACAGTTAAGTCGTAAGAACAGTATTTAGAGAGAAAGTGTGGTGTGTTAGGGGGCAAAATTCACTCTTAAAGCACTTGTATTCAACAGTCTTATGCATGGAACATAGCAAAAAACAAGAAAAACCACACCCCACTTCTGAGTGGCTCCCACATTTCCTTCGAATTAGAGCTGTAGGAGAGCCTTGTGGTTACAAACTTTAAGTGAGAAAGTTATTTCTTTTAATTTTAATAACTTTTAATTATGTTAGTGGTAGACACACACATCACCTACATTCATTCCATTAAAAACTATTCAAGCATTGCTTGTAAGTCGACAGTCCCCTTGACCACAATCCGCATCCTAACACCCTCTCCTGAGATTCCCACACTACCTATCTGGTGTAGACCCTAACCAGTTACTATGCATTTGTGTGCCTCTACATAAATATGATGGTGATAATGATGTTTTACAATAAATGCATCATCTTCTATATATCTTTCTTCATTGTTATTTTTGATTTAAAAATACATTTTAGAATTATTTTCATAGTAATACATGTATATCACCTCAATCTACATGCATGGAGGCATCATTATTTATTTAGACATTTCTCCATTGTTGGACAACTGACACTTATTCAGTTGGTTTTGTTGATCATACCCAATGCCAATATTAGGCTCCTCGTGACTAATCACTCAATAAAAGTGATTCAGAGATAACCCATGTAGCTGGTTGTGCTCATGTTGTGTTTCTCTTGATACTTAGAAATTGCTGGGCCAGTGGTCATGAGCATTTAAAATGTTAGTACAATCTGCTCAAATTGTCCTCTACAGTGACCAAAGCAGTTTACATCCCTTCTGTATTGCATGAGAGCAACAGCTTACTTCTGTTCTGTCCAACACTCAACATTACCAACCTTCTGAAAATTGCTGAGCTTATGGATCTAAAATGGTCTCTGTTGTTTAAATATAAATTTTCTGTTTATTTCCAAGATGACTGATGCTTTTTTCAAATTTTATTAATTTACATTTCTTTCTTTTCTCTTATGGTAACTGCCTGTTCATCTCTTTTGCCCATTTTTCCCCCATTAGATCTTTTATGCGTTTCTTATTGATTTTCAGGAGCTCTTATTTTCTCCTCTTCCTTGTTTCTTTGTACTTAAATATTTCATGACATGTTTGGTCACATAATAAGTTTGTCTTTTAATGTAGACAAATCTATTATCTGTCACTCAACAGACACTGTCTTTTTGTCTCAGTTAATGCCTTTCCTAATCTAATATACTGAACATATTTTTTGTATTTGTCAAATATTTTTTTAGGTTTTCTTGCACATTTTTTTTCTTTTTTGAATGGTTTGACGTAGGAACATAACAACTTTTTTCTAAATAGATACTTGTCCTTTTTAAACATCATTTATGGAATATCTTCTGTTTTCCCTACAAATTATCACATACTAAAACCTAAGGAGTATATCTGGCTCTACCTTAAACATTGGCTTACTTTTAATTCTTGTGCTGTTATTATATCCTTTTAAATATTGTGGAAAAAATATTTCAACTTGATTATTTTGAACTCACAACGACGGTTGTATTTATTTTTCTCCATGTAATATATAAAAATATTGCTATCATTACCTCAATGCCAAAACTAGTTCTGATACATCAATCTATTTTTTGAAAATTGAATTTTTCCAAAAAATTAATGATGTTTGAGGTCCTCCCTGTTTATTTCCATATTCAAAGGAGGATAGCAAATGGCATGCAGGGAAATCTTTCCCAATCTGTGTGAGACACAGGCACCTGAGATCTTCAAAAGGTATCCTGAGAGCCTGAGCAAGATTTATGACACGTTAGAAGTCTTAGATTCACAAAATTATATGTGATATCCTCAATGGGAAAAACCTGAAATCTCTTCCTGACCACTTATGTTTAATTGATGACTTTCTAATAATCCAAACTAACTATCTTAAGTACAGCACTTACCTTGCACTTAAAGGGGGTTAGAAGAGCATGTGCCCACTTGTGGGCAAACTTTGATTGGATCAATAAAATATCTTAGATCTTTAGATCAATACCACTTGAAGTTTAGTATATTATTTTTTTGGTGAACAAAAGAAAAAATGTGAGGGACAATTACAAGAACATGTTGATTCTCTCCTTCAGAGGCTCTAAAACTCTGGCATATGCTAAACAGAAGAACGTAAGTTTATAAGTTAGATGACTATTTCCCAGCCTACCTGGGAGAGTTACCATTTATATCTGTTGTGTTTGAATAGAAATTTATAGTGCTTCTTCATTCTCCAGAGCTCTGTGTTGGATTATAAATCCTTTGACTTCTCTGTGCATGAGGTTAGTATGCATGTTTGTGCCCACTCAGGCATGCAATTTTGCTTGGTGAGGGGGTTGGGCCTCACTCTTATGTTTCGAGGTGTTTGAGGATTCATGCATGAATCTGGGCATGAGCTCAGAGAAAACACAAAACCTGAGAATGCAAATCCATCATTTTTGCTAAGGAGGGACATGCTAAGGGAGAATAGAATTGTTGACTTGTAGACATCTGCCTTCAGGAGATGTCTGAGATGTCTCAGATGTCTGCTGAGCGCCAAAGGCATGGAAACTTTAGAATAGAGGGTCTGGGGCTTTGACATGACAGACAGCTGTAGTGAGATGGGAAACCATGGAGCTTGACTCCTAGATCTGTCACCTACTAGTTATGTGACCTTCGGGATGCCATGATGCCTTTTTGAGCTTCTTTAAAAATGAGAAGAATAATGCCCACTTGACAGGACTGGGGAATTAATAGATATAAATGTGTGTGGCTATGAGCAAATGTACTGACTATGATCATAAATGAGGAAAGGAATGACTGTCTGCCGGGTGGGGACAAGTGCAATGACTTAAAGCTTCAAAACATGTCACAGAAATTACTGTACATCTTTCCATCAATGTTAATGTTGATCCTCATTAATTGTGGGGTGGAGGAGGGAGAAGAAGAAAGACATCTGTGTTACTATGTCTAGTTGCCTTGAAGAAGATGGATTGAAACACCCAAGTTTGACCTTGATATTTTTGTTTTTGAGAACACTGGTTGTCATCTAATTCAACGCTTACTGTCCTGGTTTGGCAAGTTCAACAGACCTTACACAGAACCTCATTGTTTGGTGACGGAAGAGAGGTGGAGGAGGAATGTACAGAACACTCCGCACACAGGGAGGACTGCGAGTGCGGTATAAGTATGGTTCCTGTGGGGTGATTCAGAGGGCCTTCCCACAGGAAAATAACACAGGTGCCACTTGTAGCTCAAAGAAGACCATTGTAATTAAAAAATATTATATATATATTATCAAGTCTGGAGACCATATGCCATTCCTTGTCTGTCAAATGTATCTGCTCAATGGGCACAATGTAATTATCTTCTCCAAGCTATGAAAACCCAAACCCAGTGGCAATTGCCAGTGACAGTGTGAGGGAGCCTGATACCGGTAATCTCATCAGGTCCCCTCCCTGGGTCAAGTGTGATTTTGTTGCATCAAGGTTTCTTCTGCAGCCCCCATGCCAAACATGATTCTTCTAAAGGCCACAGCTTGCCAAGCAGATGAAGACAAATTCCTCTAGTCTTTGTTCTGCCGGCCCAACCAGGTGTACATTTGATCTGGCACCAAAATAGGGCAACTTTTATGTCCAGCTGAGTTTTCAACCCCAAACGCATAAAGAAATACATTGGAACAAGGGGCTTCATTTTTCTTCAGTAGACAAAGCTCAAGGCAGACCCTTTGCCCTTTCTCTAAGTCCACTCCCAGCACTGCACCTGACTTCTCACCTCTCCATGTTGGAGGAAGGCCAATTTAAGGTAGAAAAGGACAGTCTGCAAGAAGCAAAGGAGGTCCCCCACCCCCAATAATGGCATTTTTAAACCCCTCCTGCAACTGTGCTTCACCTAAGAATGAGCCTCAGTGAATGTTCTCGAACTTGATGAGCTTGATCACCTCTCTTCCTCCTCCCTGACTGTGGAGTCAGAGAGAAGACCCAGAGGAGATGCTGTTTCATCTAGGTCAGAGCTTCCAGTTGGTTCTGCGGTGGGTACAGGTCTGCTGAGATGCTCACTCTCTCTTCCCTCAGGGGAGGAGGGATTCAGAGGCCTGGCTCTTGTTTTAACTAGCATATTTTGCAAATACATGTGTCATAGCCTGAAAACTTAGAGAAGCTCTGTTCGAGCAAACATTGTCGAATGTTTTCATTCTTTCCCTTGTGATCCTACTTGCTCTAACTTCCAGATCCAGGGGCAATTAGGATGCTCTTCTGTTTATTTAGGTTGGAAGGTCTCCGGAATCTAAGAGACCTCTCTTGTCTCCACTATGAGAACATTCTCCAATCACACTCTGCCTCCATCCACCCATCTATCTAAGAACTATCTGTCTGACATCTATTTCTCATCAAATAAATATGGGAAGCATAGATAAGACTTTAGGAATTATCAACCCTTTGATCCAGATGCCCCATGTTTGTGAAATAGTTCTGGATCAAACATTACTTAAGTTTGCCCACAAAGCCTGCTCCAAATTAAGTTGACTGGTTGCTTCTATCCCCTTTCTTAATTTATGCTCAGTAGCATTATCCACCCAGGTTAACAGTTTGAATGTGATGTATAAAGAACACCAGACTTGGGTGACAACATCACTCAAAAAAAAAATAGGTAAAACCTGAGGCTTGATGCCATATTATGTAATGTGACAAAGCATATCCTTTACCAGCAACTCATCTCAAAAGTGAAATTTCCTCCCACCTTTCCTGCAGAGAAATCGGAGACCAAATGGATCAGTTTCCTTTCCTCCCTCTACCACAGGTATATTAGACATGAGAAATACACTGAAGTACCCTGTCTCTCATATGTCTCCCTGCTTAGCCCCAGTTGGAAGAGTATGTCTGAGCACCTGGTTGGAGGCTGGTTGCTTCTAGAAATTGAGGTCTGTATCTTCCTCCACTGAAATGGATACAAGGCATCATCCAGACAGCTAATGGAACACAGGTAATTCCAAATTCCAGTGTTGAGAACTTAAAGCACCTACAATCACATAGCTACTGTCTATACCAGAATGACTTTATTCCACGCGTTGGCATAACTTCTTATTCCGGGAAACTTCCAGGAAACTCTTATGTAGGAAGATCAAATTGCAAATAACTTATATCGGGACCTTCCCTAAAATCTGTTTATTCAAAGAACAGACACTCAACTAGTCTTCACTATCCCCTTCTTGGCCAATAGATTGCTTACCTAGTCTCATCAAGCAACTGTTTTCTCACCAAAAAGTTGCCTATCTTTAGGATTCCCTTCAAATTTTCTTCCTGCTCTGTCCACCAATTCTAACCTATGATGAATGAACTTGACCCAGTCCTGACTAGTACACCCCCATTAACATTTAAGGAGTTACTTTGAAACAGAAAGCCCACTTCAGCCAAAACATTTGCCCTCCTCTCAGATGCCCCAAAGACACTATCAGAAGGTGCAGTGATTTCTCTTATTGTTTAGAAGCAATAAACTCAGTTTTACTTTGTCAACGCGTTATATTGGTGGTCTCTTGGGGGAGTTGGTAGTTGACAGTTTTATCCACAAAATGTAGAAACTATAAATAGTTGTTATATTCACATGTTACTATCAAAGCAATGTATAATATAAATACCAATCTCCCTATATAGTAAACATTTCTCAGACATAATATTCTCAAACTTCAGTAAATAAAATTATCTGGAGGGGCACCTGGGTGGCTCAATCAGTTATGCAGCTGACTCTTGATTTCATCTCCAGTCGTGACCTCACGGTTTGTGAGATTGAGCAGTGCATCTGGCTCTGTGCTGACAGCATGGAGCCTGCTTCGGATTCTGTCTCTCCCTCTCTCTGCTCCTCCTCTGCTCAAGCACACTCTCTGTTTCTCTCAAAATAAATAAATAAACATTTAAAAAATCATCTGGAAATTCAAAGAAGATTCAACAAAGAAGATTTCTGGGCCCAGCTAGATGAATTCTGAATCATTATGTATGAGATATGAATCGGGTTTTTCAATTCCAGCCTCATAGGTAACTGAGGACTAAGGTCTCCAGATGGTTTTGGGGAAACAGTAATCTAGACCCACATGGCCGTGTGTAGTCACAGACAATAGCAGAGATTTAGTATTATCTGGGGAAAGGGAAGAAGGAAATATATATTTTCTTGTGTTGGCAAAATAGAGTAGGAGTCACCCCCTCCTTGCTGGATTAGGTTAATACTGTGAACTTCAACTCAACTGAGAAAATAATTTCCTATCAAGGGTTGATGGAGATTATATGCCTCCATGTCCTACATGGGGGAGTAGGGGCTGGAGCTGGCAAATCACTACTAACAAAAAATAGTTCCCCTTGCATGGCATCTAAAACATTTTTTTTTCAAAACATAATGAAAGTGCTACACTGACATGCATATTTCTCCAGGTATTCTCCAATTTCATAAAGCCTCTGCATTTCTCTTTACATTTCCTTTGTGACTCTAACATCCTGATAATTCCATGATAAATCTCTAGTCTCCATCAGTGGACTTGAAACCACTTTCTACCTGAACTCGTGGTGGATGACAATGATGTTGCATCCTTCATGGTGCCGTGTTTCCATCTTTCTACATTTGATCATTCTCTGGCAGAATGTCAAGGTTCTACTGGTCAGTGATAGCCCAGTGGCTACTTTTTTGCTCAGGTGTAAGGTGGGCCTTGGAATCTTCCTGGCCTATCACCCTTTCCTTGTGCCCCTTTTGTGTTCAATCTGGACAGAGCATCCACCTTGGCACTTATATGCCATGCACATTCTCACTCCAGGAGGTCTGCATGGGACAGACATGCTCATTGTTCAGCTGCCAGGCTTTTGGCCACACGCACTGTGTCCCTTGCTCGAGATGCATTCATTTGCTCTGACATCCTCCTCCATTCTTGTCACATGCCCCCTCAGTGGTCACTGTGATTGACATCAATGGGATCTGAGCGTGTCAAGTGCATTCGTTATGGGGGAGAGCACAGCCACTTTGCCGCCTTGGCGGGGCGACTGCAGAGCAGACATATTCAACACACTGGGGTCACCTACCCGGCCGTTGTCCTGACTCCTGGGTCATGAACCTGCCTGTCCCATCCTGTGCCTGTCTCAGGACACTCCCCACCTGGGAAGCTTTGTTTGTGGGGATGTTTTCATGATTCCTTGATACATTTTGAAATTCTGCAGGCATTTTTATCTGGCCCAGAGGAGACCTTAATGCTAGGCCCTCTGCCATCCGAAATTTCCTCATCTTACTTTATTTATGTTTTGCTAGATTTCTCAGAACTCCAATGTTAGATAATTCCTGTAAGACTCTTAATTTGCAAAGAATATATGTTCTCATGTTTTTCGCAAATCTATCTTCTGTAATTGTCAGTTACAGTGAAAACAAACACAATGAAACAGAATAATGTGTAAGAGAAATTCGTGAGTCCGTTGGTGGCTTAAAAGACAAGAAAGTGGGAGGTACCCCAGGGATTTACTTGAATATCACAATGTGCCCTGTCACAGGAGCCTTTCCAAGTTCCAGTGTCACTGGCTCATGTGAAGAAGAAAGGAAGATCCCTGGAAGAACTGAGTCTCAAACCCCAGATTTCATTATAGGATGACAAAGTTGTCAAATTCTTAGAGCGATCTAATATGCCCAAACAGGCTTCATAGGACTAGGAAACCAAAATAATCCTGTAACTGTAGAAATAAGAATCAATAATTTGAAATCTTCCTCCAAAGATAACAGCAGCTTCCAAGGGGACAGGCCATGGGGTGAAGGCATTCAAGGGGCACAAGCCGCGGGGTGAAGGGGCGTGGGGAGGAAGAGATGTGAACATCTGGCAGAAGAGTTCAAGGAAGAAGCGCCCCCAGTGCCGAGGCTCCCAAGCAGGAGCACGTGCTCCTGGGTGTCTGAGGGACACCGGGGAAGCTGGAGTTCCTAAAGCAGAGGAGACAGGGGGAGGGGTGAGGGAGGGGCACCACAGGCCTCCTGGGAAGCACAGATCTCAGAAGCCAAGGACTTTTTAGTAACCTAGTCATGATCTACAGCCCAACAGCCCTGGTCCTGGATATACTCCAGAGAAACACAGACGTATGCACCAGGCGACTGATCCCAGAGCACCCCCCATTCCTGCAGCCCAGCCTATGAACCCCAGACACAGTCTCATGCTGCCAGCATGGAGGTGGGTAACTGCCTTGTGCGGCCTTTTCACGATGGGATGTGATAGTCTAGTATACAGCTGCATACACACCCACCTATCGGTGACTGGCACCGTGTCATTTATGTGAGTGTTGTTGAACACCGTGTGTGTGTGTGTGTGTGTATTTCTTACTAAAAGTTTTAGAACCTTGAAAAGAATGATGGAATTACAGGGAGGTGCTGAGGAGATTTCAATCTGATGAGCCGCCTTAAAGTGCACAGGAAATGCTGTGCCTTTGATCTCTATTAAGGACTCAGATTGGCTGAACTTCACCGACTCTTACTGCCAGAGATCAAAGTTATTTTTCAGTGTTTAAAAAGACAATTTTGGGGACACCTGGGTGGCTCAGCTGGTTAAGCATCTGACTTCGGCTCAGGTCACGATCTCACGGTTCCTGGGTTTGAGCCCCACGTCCGGCTCTGTGCTGACAGCTCAGAACCTGGATCCTGTTTCAGATCCTGTGTCTCCCTCTCTCTCTAACCCTCCCTGCTCACACTATCTCTTTCTATCTCTCTCAGAAATAAATGAAACATTAAAAAAAAGACAATTTTCAGGGCTCCTGTGATCCTGAGATGTTATTAATCTCTGGTTTGGGGAGCTAACAGAGGGAGTCTCCCTCCTTCCCCATTCTACTGCCGTTACCAAATGTCCTCACAGCTGTGTCGATGGCTGGGGAATCCTCAGAAAGAGCTAGAAGAATTACCTCATTTATTTTATATGCCCAGATAGCCGCCTAGGATAGAGACCCAACAAGATTGGATCACATCGTTCCTTGGTTCCACACTGAGCACCCGATAGCTGCTGTCTGCACCTTCGGGAAAGCACAGGTCTCTGTAGATCAGCTGGAGGAAGGTGCTTTCTGGGGAACGGAACCTCCCAGATTTAGGTGTGGGACTTTATGTACACTTTTGCAAGTTTTGAACTGATTTTCTAGTGCTTTGCGCGTTTTGCATGACAGACGGGACTAAGGTAGCGTTTCCTGCTTAGTGTACAGCCACCTGTCTCCTCAGGGCCGTGGTCCTTGTCTCCTCTGTCTTTCCCACTCCTGTCATTTTTGGACCCTTGTCCCCACAGCCACCGTCGCCACACTCACAAGCCTGCCACTGCAGAGACTGGTTCTTCTACATCTTGGAATTCAGAGAATTTGACAAAGTCCCTCAAGAACATATCATGTGTCAAAGTGACCTGAAGGAAAGCCTGCTCAAGGGGGTGGGGTGGTTGGAGGAAAAGAGCTCTAAAAACTAAACTAGATGCATTTTAATTGAGTCATATGGCTTCTTATAGCACAGCCTTACCACCCACAACACTGCTTTTTGGGTGTCCAAATACACGTAGTTCTAAAGCCAAATCAAATTGAAACAAGATCGACAGTTTTGTTTTATTTAGGGAGGGAGAAGAAGAGAGAGAATCTTAAAAAGACTCCACAGCCAATGATCTACACTCAGTGTGGAGCCCACCGCGGGGCTTGATCTCAAGACTGTGAGATCATGGCCCGAGCCGAAATTAGGAGTTAGACGCTCAACCAACTGAGCCACCCAGGCACCTCATCAACAATAATTAAAATAAGTTTTGTCTTCAAAACTCCTTTGGTGACCATGTATCTCTTATCTTACGTGGGCTATTTGTATATCTCCTCTAGTGTAAATATCCAGGTTTAACTGGAAACATGAATGCATTTAGTTACAAGGTGCAGCCTCCAGATATGGATGGGGCGCCAGTATTAAATGCCCCGTCTTGCTTTCTTAAAATCTAAAAAATACTTAATGCTGAAACAAACCTGGCCCAAGCATTTCAGATAAGAGAGCTTATCAGCTCCCCATTGAATCTGCACTCTGGTGCTTTCTTTCCTGCTTCCAGGACTCCAAGTACTAGCGTGGGAGACCATCCTTTTGTAGGAAAAAAAGAAAAGAAAAGGTGATGTATCTGTACTTCACTGTGCTAGTCTTAAAAAGGACGGCAGTGCCCTGAGAAGTTTCCAGCAAGTTGCTGTAACATAGGATCTCCTTACTTGGAGTATCTGACAGGTTTCAGCTGTGAATGTTTAGAGCTATAGTTAAGCTTTCTCACCCTGGAGTACATAAGTACTAAATTGGATAGGTTATTCCATATTCGGCTTAAATAATTTAACCTGGCACATTCAATAATGCTCATGGTAGGCAACTTGACTTTCAAAATGATGACATGTATTTCTGAAGATAACTTTTTGTTCTAAATTGTAATTCACTCTTTCCCATTCCAAAAAAAAAAAAAAAAGAAAAAGAAAAAAGAAAACTGTGAAGAGGCTGTGGTGAGCTTCAGGTAGCAATAGGGAGTATTCAGTCATATTCTAAATCAAACCTGCAGGTGAAGGGTGAAAATCATTTACATAAATGTTTTGAGAAGTTGTTTCAAAATGGCCAGATCAAAATTTTACAGTGAATGCACAGTTTTACCTGCTTTTCCTAAATAAGACAAATTTTGTGCTGAGTGCACTCTTCAGAGAGGGTAAAAGTCACAGCCCTTCCTGGGTTGATAAAAAACTGGGGTGCCTTGGTGGGTCAGTTAGTTAAGCATCTGACTCTTGGTTTCAGCTCACGTCACGGTCTCACACTTGGTTGAGACTGATCCTGCATCAGGCTCCGCGCTGACTGTGGAGCCTGGGGGGATTCTCTCTCTTCCTCGCTCTCTGTCCCTCCCGCACTTATGTGTGCATGCACACACACTCTCTCTCTCTCAAAATAAATAAATAACCTCCCCCACCCCCAACGAAAAACTAACAGTGCACTGCAGGGGAAAGAGTAGACATTTTTAAAGCAGCCGGTCGCTGCAGAAGGAGTAATCACAATCTGAGTTTTGATTTTAAAGGAAAATGCTCAGAGATCCACACAGAGTACATATAAAAGACAAGATCTCCCATTTACTGCACCTGGAGTGAAGAGAGAGCATTTATTTCAGATACAAGAGTGAAAAGAGCTGAGTCTTTTATTCAGAAGGAATGGGGCACAGGAGAGGGCTTTGTTGTGAAGGCAAGGTCACAGGAGTCCTGGCTCAGCCCATGCCCAGGACTTGCAGTGCTACTTGGAGCAAGAATAATGTTAATAATCATGGTATCTACAGTCAGCTTCATACCTATTATGTGCCAGGACCATTTCTTATTTAATTACTGCAGTGTTCTCTCTGCTGCTTAGAAGTAGCTGACGCTGAGGCAGGGATACTGGTTTGCAAGGACTTGATGAACAGCCTGGCTGTCTCTAAACCTCACTATATCTGGCTTTTTCCAGAATCTATTCGAGAAATTACATCAACATGCCTACTATCTCCCTCCCACCTTCCCCGACCGCCAGTAATCTTAGTATTTTATAACATGTGCAGAGTTGTACTTGATATAGCTAAGTGATATCAAGTAACCAAAGAAAAATCCCTTATTTTTTTTTTTAAAGTAAGATGATAAGAGGTGCCTGGGTGACTCAGTCAGTTGAGCGACCAACTTCGGCTCAGGTCCCAATCTCACGGTTCATAGGTTCAAGCCCCGCATCGGGCTCTGTGCTGACAGGTCAGAGTCTGGAGCCTGCTCGGATTCTGTGTCTCTATCTCTGCCCCTCCCCTGCTTGTGCGCTCTCTCGCTCTCTCTCTCTCTCAAAACTAAATAAACACTTTTTAAAAAGTTAAGATGATATTGGCATGCAATTAATTAATTTAATAAATACTTATTAAATTCTTACAACAGATCAGGTTTATGTTTCATAGAAACTCAACCCAGATATGGTCCACACCTTCACAGAGCCACTGGGGAGTGAGACATTGATTCGATATTCACATTAACAGACACATAATATAGACCAATGAAAGGACTATAATTCTGGCCAAGCAGATAAAATTGCAGGCGGCTTATCAGAGAATGGTGACCAGAGGAAGCCACTGGCCCTAAGATCTGTAGATGCTAAGTAACCAAGTATCATTCCAGGCACAGGGGACAGTCTGACCACTCACCAGGGCAGAAAGAATACCGACTTTCAAGGAAGTGAGAAGTGTGATGTGTCCACCCACAAAGAGTGAGAAAACACACAGAGGTAAGGTGGAGAGTGTCCTGGGGTCCCCGTGAGAGCGTTACACTTTATATATTCTCAGAGTCATGGGAGGCCATCCGCATATGTGACTTGGTCAAATACACCTTAAAGTGACGGCTGTAGCTCCAGCGTGAGAGCCAATCGGAGGGAGACAGAGCGCACAGGGGGACCGTCACTGGCCATTGTTGTAGCAGCCGAGAGATGGTGAGTTTGGACCAGGATTTTGTAGGGGGTGTGGAAAGAAATTGGTGGGGTTGGGAAATGTCTGGGAGGTGGAGCTGACAGGCTTTCTGGGGAAATGCATGCATGGTGCGGGGGGGAAGGAAAAGTCAGACCATCTCTAGATTTGTCCTGCGCACCTGTCCCAGAGTGGAAACACGAAACATAGCAGAACCGGAGGAAACCCATAGTTTTGGTTTTGAAATTGGATTTGTGATTTCTCCCAGGCATCCACACGAGCGCCCTAAGGGGAGTGGGGGCAGGGCGTGTGCTTGGGAAGCAGCAGAGGGCAGGAGGCATGTGGACGGGTTGGGGGAAGATCTGGGGAGAAGCAGCCTCCTGAGAGGGCCCCGGGGTGGACAGACACCCTGACAAGGGCTCTGGAGAACGCTGTCCCCACAGAACAGAGAGGGGAGCTGGGAGTTGCCTGGCAGAGTCAGGGGAAGTATAGGCGCCACGCTTAGGGACCCACAGGGTTCGATGTCCCTCTAACCAGAGGGGCTCACACACTAGACAATGCGACAGCAGCCCCCCAGGGAGACCCCTTGATTCCTTTGAGATCACTCCTTTCTTTCCTAGATGCGGGTCCTAAAACTTGGTGGGAAAGTGGCAGGAGCAGGGCCCTCAGGCAGTCAGCACTACGCTGGACCCTTCCCTTGGTGGCCACTGCCCCCCCCCCCATCCCATGTCACACACATCAGCCTAGGGCCTGCTCTTGAAATCCAAGATGTCGCCTGCTAATTCCTCACCTGGGAGTCACAGCTTGGCATTGCCTGGCTCAGCCCAGTCGTCGTCTCTGTGCCCCACGATGTTCCTGTGCAGTAGCTGATTTTCAGTTTGAGACGAGTTCCCCCCAGTGTGGATGGGACTCGCCACTGTGCTGACCGAGCCCTGGGCTGCTCATGGAAAGTACTGAGTGGAGACGTAAAGGATGCCCCTGGTGCAGTGAAGGAGGCAAAGATCAATGTTCCCGTGATGGGGGTGGGGCGAGGGGCTTCAAATTCAAAGAAAAACAAAACAAAACAAAACAAAACAGTGATTTCATTTGTTGCAAATTGCAATTTAAGGGATATCAATTTTTTATCTGACTTGAACTGAGAGAAACGGAGTAAAATGATAGGGAAATAATATTCCCTGCTTACTTACTCACTCTAAGTAAGATAAGTACATTAACAGATAGTATCTTAACAGGAGAAAGTTTAGGTCATGTCAACATGATTGAAATCTAGAGTAGAAAAGCCAAAAGAAAGCTCTAATGCAAAATCCACATATTTGGCCAGTAACACTGAGTATGAGAAGGACAGGATGAATCAGGGATCAGAAGAAACTAACAACATGTCCAGAGGACAATAAGCTAACTGGAAGAAGTAGGTGTGTGTGTGTGTGTGTGTGTGTGTGCGTGTGTGTGTGTGTGTTGTGTATAGGTGTGTACTTTGACATAATGTATAAGGATAATTACCAAGTACTTGACACACAATAAACCCACAATAAGTGGTAACTATCTCACACACACACACACACGCACACACACACACACACGCATGCACATATATACGGGCCCTGGTGTCATGCTGCTTGGTGGTTTCTGGAGCCTTCTATGTTAATCAAATTGTTCAGGGAGATACACCGTTATAACACATTGGCCAACCGAAAAGGTGAAAACAGAGTTTATTTCTTTTCCTTTCTATGACTCAAAAATAAATAACATCAAAGAAAAAAAAGGGTGAGATTATATAACTTCTAAACTACTAAAAAAAAAAAAACCCTCAAGAACCTTTGGTATCTGCTATGAAAAAAAAACATATTTTCCCAAATACTGTCTTTAAAACCTGGGAACACCCACAGCGTAGAGGCAGCGCCCCACAGCCTGTTCCTCTCGGTGGGGACACTCTATGAATGAGTTGGTGTCACACAGGAAGGCAAGTTTCTAGAATTCTTGATGCATGCATCAGAGAGGTACTTTCCTCGGTGAGCTTTGGTCTGCAGAAAGAGTTGCTCGGAATGAATCAGGACATGCATATTTGAGTAGGTGAAAGTCCTGGGGTCTCGCCATGCCGAGTGTGGCCCGGCACCTGTGGAAATGTTTCTCCATGATGTGGGAGTCCAGTGGTGCCCCAGAGCGAGGACTGAAAGCCAGACAGCATCATACCGGCTCTCAACCGAACAGGTGTCTCAGCGAGAGTTAAATCCGTGTCCCATTTCACCTGAGTGAGAGCGTTCTGGAGACAAGGCCATTTCTAGTCCCCTCCCACTTCCTTCCACTGCTGCCCCCAGGTCAGAAATAGGCTTGGAGTCATGTGAAAACTCATCTTATTCCTACCATTGATGTCAGGAACAAACCAGGGAGGGAATCATTTAGTGCAGGGGACCTCTGCACCTGAGAAACTGCTTCTTCAGGCCGAGGACCAGGGCCAGGGAAGGACCCTTCTGCCCTCCCCAGCCCCTGCCCTGCAGCCCCTCCCCTTGACATACCTCATAGATTCAAGGGTGTTCACAAAGGGGTGGATGGCTTTAAAAAAAAATGTCATTTGCCAAGTTGTGAAAAAGAAGGAACTCCACTGAATTTCACTGACGCTCTTTAGTTGGGGGAATTCAGGAGGTCATGATTAGCATTGCTATTTTTGGGTTGTGTTTAGGTTTGCATTTGCAAGAACACTCACTGGTTTGGTTGAGAGAGCGAGCTGATGCATAGGAGGGACTCATCTTGTTGAGTTAATGTTTGATGGCTTGAGATCATACTGTTCATTTTGCCCTTTTACCTGCCTGTCCATCCTTCTGACTTCTGAAATGCCGATTTTGCATACATGAAAACATTCTAATTTAGGAATGGATTGCATCTGAGCCTTTGACATGCAGGTCATTTGTTTTGGATTTGAAAAGATGAAGCTGAAGATGATAAATATAGACGACCACCACCATTACCTTATTAGTGCTTCCTTTTCATTGAAATGGGCTAGTGTGGGGCTGCCTGAGGGCTTACATCTGTGAAAAAGAGAAGGAAAGGAAAGACCAGACTTGGTTTTGTGGGAATTGTGCTTCTCAGCATGAAAGCACCCCAGGTCTTCCCCTGCCAGACCCTACACCTGTTGTTAGCTGGGGTGGCTCCGATCCTCCCCGTCTATTGCAGGAAAGGCATGCAGGAAAGTTGTTCAGGAGATGGGTGTGCAGAATAAAAGTGGGCTTGGACAGATGCCAGAGTAAAACTCTCCAGTCAGTCTGGGTACTCGGCACAGGTCAAATTTCCAAACATATAGGATCAAAGAAGTGAAGATCATTCAGTATCAGTCAATATTTGCAGGTTACTTTCTCATATGCAAGGTATTTTCATCTACCGTATATATTTTAATTGTTCCCAAACCTTGGAAAATGGATGTAATTTACACACATAACATTGGTGGAAATAACCAAAGCTTGGAGAATGCACTTACTTTATCCAAAGCAGAACTAAACCCAGATTTTATGATTCTATCTATTCACTTACAACATAATTATTACCTAGAGAGAAGTCATCCACTTTTATGATTCTTTAGTCAAAATGAGGACAATTGTAATTGCTTTTTTTTTTTTTTTGAAGATATAATAAGTTGACCCCCACGTCTCTGCCTCAGGGAAGTCTGGCTTTATGAATTCACATACGTCTCCTTGGGGACACATCCCTAGCCACCCAGCATTGGGGGAAATGCCTGCACATTGTAGGCATGATGTAGACCCATGCTCTGCCTTTTTACAATGAAGTAACCAGAAAGTTTTCAGAGGTCAATCTCAATTCCTCTCAATTCCTTTTTATGGATGAGTAATGTTCCATTGTGGATATACACCACATCTTTATCCATTCATCAATTGATGGACACTTGGGTTGATTCTCTGTTGACTATTGTAGATAATACTGCAATAAACCTAAAGGTATCAGATAGCTTTTCAAACTAGTGTTTTCATTTTCTTTGGGTAGATACCTACCAGTGGAATTACTGGATCATATGGTAACTCTATTTTTAGTTTTGAGGATGCTCTATACTGTTTTCCCCAGTGGCTGCACCAGTTTACATTCCCACCAACAGTGTGTGAGGGTTCCCTTTTGTCCACATCTTCTCCATCATTTGCTATTTCTTGTCGCTTTGATATCAGCCATCCTGAGTCTCTGAGTCTTTCTCTTTCGCTGTTAGCACAACTTCATTTTTTCCATTTATTTGTGTGTTTACTTATGTTACTCAAAAGCCCATGCACCCCAGAGAATAGTGACAAAGTCTGGCAGGCCCAGCATGGAATGTCTACACCTTGGACAATGCTTGGAACCTCATAGGTGCTCAGCGCACTTTTATTTTGTTTATGAGGAAACTAAGGCTATTATTGGGAGTCCTTGAGTTGCTGTCAGTGTTTAAAAGCATCAAATAGAAATAACAATACCTGAGTTTTCTTAAACACTTGCTCTCAGAAATAACTCATGATAAAGCAACATAGGCTAAAATACAAACACAATCACTTAGAGTCAGTTCTCATTATCTGCAATAGTTATGTTCTTTTTTTTTATATAAAATTTTTTTATGTTTTTACTTTTTTCTGAGAGAGAGAGACAGCATGATTAGGGGAGGGTCAGAGAGAGAGGGAGACACAGAATCTGAAACAGGCTCCAGGCTCTGAGCTGTCAGCACAGAGCCCAATGTAGGGCTTGAACCCACGAACTGTGAGATCATGACCTGAGCCGAAGTTGGATGCTTTACCGACTGAGCCACCCAGGCGGCCCTGCAATAGTTATGTTTTACAAAGTCATCTCAAACAATGAGTTAGCAAATACTGAACCATTGCTCCTGGGGGAAATATTGGGTTAGGTTCCTAAGCCTTGGGTTGTAGCATTTTTGTCAACTGATTAGTTATAACTTTGCTTGATGTATGTTTCTGTTTAAAGAAACAGTATTTAATATATAGAGTTGATTCATTAACACTTATCTGAACCACATGATAACTCCTGCTTGAATGAAGCATACCTAATACATGAATTTTCTCCCTAATAGGCATATTGCACTTAGGACCAGTAGGCAGCACTTTGGCACACGGTTGTGGGTGATTTTAAGCAGCAAAATCAGCAACAAAAAGCACAAAAATGTGAAAAGCATGGCATCAAACAGGTCACGAAAAGGACTCTTGTTTACGGTGTGAAAACAAGAAGACAGAGCATTGTCGTGTTCGGCCGGAGCTGGGAATGTGCACGTGGAATGGCTCAAATATTGAACCCTCTGTGTGTGTTCCTGAATGGCCATGAAAGACTTTTGAGATGACACACATGTTTTAGGGAGGAGACAGATTCACACGTAGAAGAACTTATGAATTGTGAGGGTTGGCTATATTTCCTTTTGGCCAAAAACGTACCATCTTAGGGTGACAGTAGTGGGTATCTTCTGTCGACAAAAACTCTGATAGTAGTTCACACGGGAATTCCTGGAGTTTTCATGTCGAGCAGATGAGTGTTTTGGGTATCCAACATCAGAAGTGCTTTGCCACAGCCCCAGGTGAGGGCCAGTGTAGACGGTGTGGACTGGCAAGACCAATGGGCCTTGGGCTTCTGGCCAAAGTGACTCTACTGCATCCCGCTTCTTCCATAGGTATGGATTTGGAAAATACTCTGCAAAACAGTTCACGATTCATTCTAGAAAACAACTTAAAGATTTAAAGAGTTAAAAATGATGCAGAGAACCAGCATAGTAACAGGGAGGTGACGGGCACATAGGCCACCAGTGTTCCATTTTCACTTCAATCTTGTCACCGACTAGCTATTGGGCCTGGTGCACATTCTGACCTCAGTGAAGTTATAGATTCACACATTTGCAAGATGGGGACAATATCACCACCTCCTTCAGAAGACGGTCTCATTACCAGCCAGATAATGAAAGTGCTTTGTAAATAGTAAAATAAAATATGCACGCATACGCATACATCTGAGTGTTACGTGCACGTAAAGTTTTATCTGTCACCTCTCACATCAGACTCATGTCCCTCCTTCCACTCTGGCTCCCTGGCAGTCTAGGCATTGTGTGTACCTCTCTGTGAAGGATAAATGGCTGTTGAGAAGCAGAGCCTGGAAGAGGCAGGCATGGGTGGGGGCAGGTGCGTGCATGAGGTGCAGACAGGACGCGAGCCCTCTGTGTGGGAGGCAAGGAGGATGTGGGCTGCTTGTCACTTCAGCAGGAGACATTGGTGCCTCCTTGCGCTACCCAGGAAGGGATGCAGCATCTCAGCCTTAAAGTTTATTGTTTTTTCAGCTAAATACAGTATGCAGCACATTCCTGGACGTGCCCTAAATCTCACTCCCGTATTCCATGGAGGAAACCTGCCCCATTCCCTGTCAGCAATAGGTGCAGGAGCTGCGGATCAGGACAGTTAAATGATGTGTTCTCTGCACAGGTTGCTGGGCTCCGAGCCGCCTGTTGATTCTCTTAGGGAAATAGCATTGAGTGATGTGAACCTGTCTCCTCAAAGCACCGAGGCCTCAGAGCAGAATGTGTTCTGTGTGCACTTCAAACACATCCCGAGGAGGCCTGGGCCCCCAGGGCTGTTTCTTCGTTTTGAAGCAGATGGAGTTTGGGGGAGGGCAGGTATGAAACCAGAGTCATGGGTTGTATGGGCCCGGGCTGGCCCTGGAAGAAGAAATCTGTCACTACCAGTGCTCACTCCCTCCTGACATGTGCAGAGCCCTCTAGAGAGTGTGAAGGATGAAACGAGGTGGGTCAAAGAGAGGCAGAAATAGAAAATGCAACCAGAAGTGGGCTTTTACTGCAGACTGTGGCTGGGTGACATCGCTTAGGCAGATAGGACATTTCCTCCTCCCACACTCAACAGCCATGAAACAGGACTCATGTTTGCTTTCAGTAAGGAGGTCCAGCCCTAACAACCAGAATCCTCTGAAGAGCTCTCGTGTTGTCACACCCTCTTACCCTTCAGGGGTGATTGGTCAGTAGGCCGTAAGGAACAAATATCAGTTGTGGTCAGTTTTTAGCAAATGCAAAGCTCACGGACCCATGGGGAATACATGTGTAAATTTGACCTAACAGAGGCTAAACTAAAGCAGTTGCTGTGGGGTGAGAAGTAAAGATCTGAGAGAATCTAACAAAATAGAACTGAGTCAGCTCGATGAACAGTTAGACGGAGAGGCTATTGGGTGAGAAGGATGGAAGATACATTCGATTTTACCCACTTGAATTTGATGTGCTTGTAGAAGTCCTAAGAGGAGGGGCTCAGTCGGAAGTGTGACACATGGGTCATGAGTCCCCAGTGGCCGTGCTCTGGTGTGGATGTTAAAGGCAACAACAGATTCACTTTACCTGGAAGAATACAAAGGCAAAGGGAAGGATCACCCAGGGACAGCATGTACTAGGAGAGGACACGCCCCCTCTGTGTCATACAATTTATGTGACCGCTCCCCCTGCCCTATGTCCTGAAGGCCAGGAATAGATTCTTTTTGACTTGCCTGTATCTTATAGGAAAGTTTGTATAATAACCTGTTGTTCATTACTTCCTTCATTCAATAAAATAGTCACGGCATGCCTGCGAGATGCCAGACTCTGACCCAGTCAGTCTCGGGCCATATCGCCGTAAGTTATATTTTAGAGGAAGAACAAACTAATTTATGAATGGACGACTTCTGCATGGAGTTTGAGATTTGTATCAGGTAAATATAATGATTTCATAGGACTTCCCGAGGACGGCCTCGTGGTGCTTCCGTATCACTGGCAGAAAGCCATGGACCAGGAGCTGTGTGTTGATGCTCCCCTGGAAAGGAACACAGCCATAGTTTCGGACCACACTCCAGCACCCATCGGCGGCCGAGCTGAGAAGTGAGCAAGTTCATGAACTGCATTTGGATGTATTCTCATATGGCTACATCTGGACATTCCTGCTGAAGTCTATGGTGATTACGCAGGCTCTCTCTGTAAGGAAAACACAACCTGTGTCTAGGCTTTGTTTTCTCTTTTCTGTTTCTGCAGAGCCTTCCAATCTTCGCTCGATTGTTTTCATTCACAATCTCCTTTATTTCCAAGCCCTCAGCTCCGGGTGCAGACGTGGCTAGAATCTGCTCCATCTTGGACTGTTGCTGATGGACCACCATGGCAGTCAGGGACACCAGCTACAAGTTTTCAAGGGTGTCTGGTTGGGGGGAGCTGATCCTGGTCTTAGGAAGAAACAGGGGAGAGGCTGAGTCATGACAGCCAGCACACACCACCCATGTGGCCCCAGGAGCAGCTAGGTAGAACAGTTGGATTTGGGAGGCCCAAGGCACTTCCTATGAGCAGAAGTTACACAAATACCACATCAGGGTGCACTGCTTCTGAGGGAGGGTTGTTCCGGATGAAAACCATCCCATTGCTGCTTCTTTGTTTATTTTCCACAGAAGGACCTTGGTTCCGCCAGCCCAGCTCGCTTTATCACACGTCTTCCTCCACAAGGGAACCCCTGCCTGGACACATGTGCTATTTGTTGCCTTCTGTATGGGTCTGTCTTCCTTGGAGGGCTGTGGTCAGCTTTCCCTGTATCTTGAGTTGCTTCCCATTAGGAGGGTGTTCATGCAAGGATTCATGCTCCCAGGAAACAAGGGTGCTGGAAGTGCAGGTGAGGCCTGTGTCTCCTGCTGACGTCAGACTCCAAATGTGAGAGATAGCTCACCGCTGCCTCCAGGCCCCTCCTCCTACACACAAGGCCATACGACGCAGCATTCAGCCACTTTTCTCTTGATCTCGCCTTCAACTGCAATCAGTTCCTGGGGGAAGGTTACTAGTAACCCCCTGCTCTGAATAGGACCCTTGGGGCATCTGGGTGGCTCAGTCGGTTAAGTGTCTGACTTCAGCTCAGGTCATGATCTCATGGTTCATGAGTTTGAAGCCCGCATCAGGCATCAGGCTCTGTGCAGACAGCTCAGATTCTGTGTCTCCCTCTCTCTCTCTGCTCCTCCTCTGCTCGTGCTCTCTCTCAAAAATAAATAAAGATTTAAAATAAATAAATAAAGGGGCGCCTGGGTGGCTTAGTTGGTTAAGCGTCCGACTTTCACTTAGGTCATGATCTCGCGGTTCGTGGGTTCGAGCCCCGTGTCGGGCTATGTGCTGACTGCCAGCTCAGAGCCTGGAACCTATTTTGGAGTCTGTGTCTCCCTCTCTCTCTGACCCTCCCCTGCTCACACTGTCTCTCTCTCTCCTAGAAATAAATAAAAAAATATTTAAAAAAAACTTTAAAATAAATAAATAAATGGCACCCCTGAGTTGTGTGTGTGTGTCTGTGTGCACATGTGTGTATGTGTGTGTGGGGTGCTGTTGTTATTTTAACTACTCACACATTTTAAGGTATGTCCCCTAAAACTAATATTGGATTATTACTGAAAATTATTTTGATATGGTGCTGATATTTCACTCTTTCAAAGAAGTTTCTCTCTTTTAACCTTCTTTGACAGCTAATCATGTTAATTGAGTCTATGTTTAATGAGACATAAAAGGTGATGACTCAGAATTAAAGCACAAAGATTCTGGTCCAATTTTCTGACTTAAGGAACTGTGTGATCTTGAGCGAGTCACAAAACCACTGAAATTTAGATTTTTTTTTTAGTTGAAAAACAGCATAATCTCTGTGTAACTGTCACCAATGTTTTAAAAATTAAATTAGAGGGGTGCTTGAAAGGCTCGGTTGGTTGAGTATCTGACTTTTGATTTTGGCTTAGGTCATGATCCCAGGGTCAGAGGATAGGGCCCCACGTTGGGCTCTCTCTCCCCCGCCCACCTCTCTCCCTACTCACACTTTCTCATAAAAATAACTTAAAAATTAAAATCAAATTAGATAAAAATGTTTGGCTTATTTGTTAAGTCTGTTGGACAGTATAGATGAAAGACAGTGATGGTGTCACCATTATCCTCTTTATGATGACTTAATGCCCTTAGCCATGTCATTTTCTTTCTGTAAACTTTCATGAAGATAGAGGTCACACTTGAATGCATATGTTGTACTGTCATATTAAAACACCCAGCATGGTGTGTGACCCACAGAAGACACCCCATAAACTCTAGGTGCAGAATGAATAGATCTTGTAGGTGAGAGATTTTCAAAGAGAATAGTAAGTCACGCATAGATAATATACCGAATTTAATGGAACATGGCAAGCATTAAAAACAGAGTAGAGTGGAATGAAATGAATGACACGAGAAGACAGACTCTCGGTGCCACACAGCCAGGAAAGCTGGGAGCACCTGCGCTGTTGCTGTATTTGTTTGTCATCGACGTACATCTGTATTTGCATTTGCAGGAATCCTAGGGCATAATGTGCTCATGCTTCCTATCGGGAGATGTGAACCAAATGTGTAAAAAACTATGTTCCTAGACAGGAGGAATTCAGATTTTCAAATCTATGGAGCATTCCCCAGGAGGCAACAAGAGTGAAGAAAATTCTGTATCATAAATCCTAAAGATACTTCCTGGGTGATGGTACAGCCTCTTTGCTTTTCTCCTCTTAGATGATATACAAAAGCAACAGGGAGAATGTAAAAATAATAATCTATGTTTAGTTGAATTCAGCCATGCATAAATTCTACAGTTTCCAAAATCTACACAAAGTCCATCAAAAAGAGTGCAAAGATCATGCAGAAACCCTGGCGGGTGGAATGGAAGAGGGGAGGCCCAGAACTAGTGAGAGACACACCAGGTGGCCTTATACCAGGTGAGGGCGTCACCCTGAAATGACGATGTTTGCTGCTGGTGTGGCAGCAGATGGGTTTGGACACCAGGAAAGGAAAGAAAGGTGGCCGGATTGTTTCTGGGTCCAGTGAATCAAGGAGAAGATCAGGTGGGGTATAGGATGGTCCCCACATTTTGTTAGAAGGAAATTGCTTGTTTCAGTAGCAGTGGAAAGTACGGAGCCTTTCAGCTTTGAACCTAGTTTCTCCCCCACACCCACCACTCACAGAAACTGTCATCAATGGGATCTAAGAAGATCCAGCCCACCCAGTACTAAGTAGCAGAAGGGGACACACAGCAGAGACATAAAGATACTTAAGAAATAAATGTAAAAAGAAAAAACCCAGTAGCACAGAATCACTTATCAGAAAAAGTATTGCCACGTAGCAACGGAAGTTTTCCCAGTTATTTCCCTGATAAGCACAACAACAACAGCAATGCAAAAAGCATTGGAATGGTTAACTCTGAGAGGAAAGATCACAATTCAGAAGCACAAGACTGAAAGAAGAAACTGCGAGCCGGTGAGAAGATCAACAGTGCTGGCAGTGCTCCAGAACAAAAGTGAGAGAAAAGAAACAAAAGCACCATAAAAATGAAGTGAGGGGGAGTAGACACTTCGCAAAGTCTACCAAGAGACAGGCTGCAAGTAAGAGATGTGGGGGGCTCAGTTGGTTAGACATCCGACTTCGGCTCAGGTCATGATCTCACAGTTTGTGAGTTTGAGCCCTGCATCGGGCTCTGTGCTGACAGCTCGGAGCCTGGAGCTTGCTTTGGATTCTTTGTCTCCCTCTCTTTCTGCCCCTCCCCTGCTAATGCTCTGTCACTCTCTGTCTGTCAATTAAAAAAAAATCAATGTTAAAAATAATTTTAAAAGAGAGATGTAGAAAAAAGTGAAATGAAAACAAAGGATTAAAAAATGATAGGAAAGAACAGGGGATTGCTAATAAATGACTAGAGAAGTAGTGGTGACATTCACATAACTGGTGTTCTCAAAGAGGCATTGAACATGCTGGTACACAACAAATATTTAATGTTACAGAGGCAAACAGTACCTTTCCCGGAATGAAATATTTCAATCTACATATTCAATCTACACTCTGTGGAGTGGAAAATTTGATGGTCAACTTCCAGTCATACTTGGAAGAAGTGAATGATTTTAAAGGTAAATAATCCTTAGGGCAGCTGGGCAGAAAGTCTCTGGTAAGGGTAAAAAATAGTTGGTCCCAAATTCCTCCCACTCTTCAAATGACATGTTTCTCAAGACAAAAATTAAGGGTGAGTCTATACCTTAAACCATATGCAAGTATAATTACAAAATGATCAGATATTGGAATATAAAAAATTAAACCATCAACATACTAAAAGAAACAGAGGGACATGAACTTAAAGTTTTGTACTGAGGAAGACCATTTTAATAGGGCTCAAAACGTCATACAGGAAAATAATAAATTTTACTAAGTAAAAAAAAATAAGTCTACCAAAAATCCTTCTGCATAAAAAAAACATATAAAGCAAAATCGAAAGTGAGAAAACTAGAAACTATTTACATTTACATATTTACACTTCCTGTCACAAAAGTATCTGTTATCTAAAAGAACCCTAAGAAACTTTTTATTAAATGACTAGCAAAATAGTAAGACCCAGTGAAGGGGTAGGTGAGTGGACACTTTACAAGAGAGGATTTATGAGTGGTTTTCAAGCATGTGGGAAGATGCCCAGCTTTCCTCACGCATGAGGACAGTAACTAAAAACTTCACACAGGACCATTTTTATCTCTGTTTCGTAAAAGTCAAGAATTTCCTCATACTGTTGGCAGTCTGTGTCAGTGGCCACAGCCAGGCATAGATGATAAGATTGCGAGTCACTGAAAGTCTTTTGGAGGACAGACAGCCCAGCAGCAGCTGCAGTCAGAATTGTACATGCACGTCTTCTCGGTCAGAGTTACCCACTTCACAGGTTTCTGTGAGCAGATCTGCATGTATGTGGATGATGGCGGTGCAGCGCTGTCCACCTCTGCCAGGTACTGAAAACCAGTGACATGCCCAACAGTTGGGCTATTAGAGTAACTGGTGCCACCTCTATGCCTGGGATTTGATCCAGCTATTAAAAGGCATAATGATGGCTCTCTCTTGGTACACAGAAACACGTCCCACATACATTTAAGTCTTCTGGAAAGAAAAGGAGAGAGACGAGTATATATTTGGATTTTGTGCTTAAAGAAATTCTGGAAGGAGACCCAGGGAACTTAGTGGCTCTTTGATCTTGTATGAGCCACCAGATGGAAGAATAGATACACCAAAACACATATTCTTTCTGAAAAGCTTCATAAATCTAAAACATTTACACATATAGCCCTTGCAAAATCTAAATTGATACAAGGATTCGGGGGCGGGGGGTAATTTGGAAATAAATTTCAAAAGCCTTAAAGACAAATATACCTTGAGGGCCCCATAGTCCCATTCATAAGGAATCTCCATGTATGCTAGAAACAAACTTCATAGCCCGTACAATACCTTGTAAGTACACAAATGCATTGGAAATGAAAGCTATTTTCTTAAGTAATGATAGGTATCTCAAGCTAGAGGCAGGCATCTTTCTTTCTTTCTTTCTTTCTTTTTTTACAATGTTTTTTTTATTTCTAGGAGAGAGAGAGAGAGACAGCGTGAGCAGGGGAGGGTCAGAGAGAGAGGGAGTCACAGACTGAAACAGGCTCCAGGCTCTGAGCTGGCAGTCAGCACAGAGCCCGACGCGGGGCTCGAACCCACGAACCGCGAGATCATGACCTAAGCGAAAGTCGGACCCTTAACCGACTAAGCCACCCAGGCACCCCGAGGCCAGCATCTTTCTTAATGGAAAACACTAGAAGCATTCTAGTTAAAATCAGATTAAAACTAATAAAGTGAAGTCTCATCACTGCCATTTAGCACAGAATCACTCACTAGCTACTTCAACTAGAGAAGCAGTAAAAAATGATTTTTTAAAAAACTCAAAGGAATGAGCAAAATTATCTTTATTTGCAGACCTTAGCCGCTTACTCTGCCTCACTGCCTTAAGTACAACATGAGGCAGGGATATGACATTTCCCCCAGCTCCGTGGGTTTTGTCTTAACATTATTTGTCAAACACACTATCCCTTCGCTCCCTACTTAAGGGGACATATGTATAGTCTGTTTATACCTTTAATTTGTTCCATTAGTGTATCTGTCAAGTTCTCCATGTGCCAGTGCTCTTTGGGGTTCTGTATTTTTGTGCTTTTACTATTTAGTATTGTTTGCCCTTTTCAAAATTAAAAAAAAAATAACATTTCCCATGACTAAAATTACCATAAACCATAGTGCAAAGAAAGTATAAGTATGTAGATCAAATACTTAAATACCTACAAACAACCAACTTAGGTGATGTCTGACCTCCCTCTATATATTCGGCATTGCTCAGGGGGTGGGTCAATGAGAATTAGCATCATTTGTTCAATGCAAAGAAACTGGAGCACACATTACAAAGGGAAACATTTTCAATAGTATATTGTCTATCTTTATCTTATTAATTATTTAAACATCATTAGCCCATCAGTGAAACATGCAATGAAATAATTATTTGAGTTATATTTGATATCTGCTGAGTTTCAGTTACATAAAAACCGTATAATTTTCAGACTATATCACAAAGTTTCATTTGTCAAGGAGGGCAGAAAAAAATCTATTTTATTTAACAGTTTCTAGGTTTGCTTTATAACTTTCAAATATTTTGACGAATGGGCCTCTCTCTCTCTATTCTTGTCCTAGGCCCTGCACATTTAGGGATGGACCTCCCAAGTTACTGCCATCACCTCTAACATCCGTGGAGTCTAGACCCTCACTCATCAGCTGTGTGTCCCTGGGCTGGTGGCTTCACCTGTGGGAGCATTGGGCCCACCCTACCAGCCCTGCCGTCCCCAGGGTCTGTGTTTTAGAAAGTTCTGTGCACACCAGAGGGTCCTTTGACTTGGATTTGGTGGCCTGATTTCCAGGGAAGACTCTAGTTGCCTCGAAGGCAGTGACCACAGATTCTCATTTCGAAGATCCAGCCTCAGGACTAAGCACACAAGCGCCTCTTCTCAGCAGCTTCTACTTCCTACACCATTTTGCAGAGTCTAGAAGCTGAGAACACGGTTTGAGAGTCTTCTGCTCCAGGACTTGCTGTTGTGACCCTGTAGGAAAGGGAAGACCAGCGGCCTTTGCCACCAGGCTGCCAGCCCTTGTGATCATTAGGCTGGGGCGATGGGCCTGATGACACGTTGTCCCAATCACTGCCCCTGACCCTGCCTCTCGCCCCCACCTGATCGTTGGCCATAGTGTCCCTCCCTCCCTCTGACCAAAACCACAAAGTGCATTTCTGTCAACTGACATCTGGGCTGACAAGCGCAGTCTCTTCTCACCACCTTTCGTTCTCAGAAACTACCAGATTGTCAGAAAGTGTCCACAACAGAGGGAGACTGGGGAGTGCCACGAAGACGAGAGATCAGGAGGAAAAAAAGCTTATACAAGTGCATATACTCACACGTGCTGACATGGAGATCCTTGCTGTGCTGACACTCTGGAAGTCCAGTGCTGAATAATTGCTGGTCAATGATTTCATGGAGTTCATTAGCAAAGATGGACTAAGATCCATCACTTCACCGTCAAGTTTTGTCCTGGATGACCTTCAGCTCCCAGCTATGCAGACCATGCCTCTCATGCATTCCCTGCTGCTCTCCATCACATACATTCCCAGTTCAGGCTCGTGGAGCCCTATTCTCAATATGGAGCACAAACTCATGCCCATTGGGATAAAAATTTGAAGGATATGTGATCTTTATTTCTACATAAGGGTTATTTAATCTTGGTTAAATAAAATCAAGTGTTTACATTAGATAAATGTCTTTAAAGATCCTTTTATAAATAAAGTCCTCTTTATCACTCATCTTGGACTTCTAAAATTCTCTCTGACTATAATGGCAATTCTAGTGTTTACTTAGGGGTACACTTGTGACTGCCTAATACAGATCATCTTTTATTCGATGGGAAACTTTGTGATACTGACAAATTTCACAACTGAATAATGGTTTAAAGAGATGGAAACAAACAAAGCAAAAACTAGCTATGCTTGATGAACAAGGTCTGGGGAATAATGCTGACATTTTCATTAGAATTATTATATTGTTCAGAAGAAAATAGAAATATCCCAGTGAAAGGGAAGTTGAAGAGGGAATGATCAATATTTTTCTGGAGCACTTTGGAGGCCCATAAGACATGACCTTTTAGTGAGTAAATTAGTTTAATATGTGTAGAGAAATAGTTCTCTGAGTTGGGTTTTCTTTATGTATAATTACAATAATTCCATGGGTTCAAATTACCCCCCCCTTTTTTTTGCAAATAAAATAATAAAAGGGAACATATGTAACTTTTTAAAGAGGAATCTCCTGGGGAAAAAACCCAAGCCACCACATCAATTTAATGCCTTTTTTTCCCAAGTGTTTTGGACAGTGAAACAAGAGCATCTTCCAAAATCACATTAGTTGAAGCCTTGGGTGGTTGGGGAGTGGAGGCCAGGAGAAATGTTCCAGTGAATTTTGCTTTCCTGAAGTTGTTGTTGAATTGCTCATGGCCCGTCTGACTCATGTTCTACATTCTGAACTCACCACGAGGTCTTGGTGCACTCATGGTCCTTTGCATCATAGGCTGGAGAGATCAGGGAGTGAACCTGAACACCAACATTGGCTTTGAAGATTTTCCTAACACGAAGGACACTCAGGAATAGAGTTTTCCCCTTTTTCTCTCATGCATCTCCCCTCCCTGAGTATTTGGAGAGAAGAACTAGGTTACAACTGCTAGGAGGGTGAGGGGTCCAGAGAAGAACCCACACAGGTCAGATGATGCTATTAGAGAACTCAAGCTCTAGGGTGGTAGGTCCAACCAGGGATTCCCAAACACAGAAAGAAATCATAGGCAGGTGAACAAAATGCACAGCTACATATACAAGTTTTACTATTTTATAAGATGGAATTGACTCAAGCAATACCAGGTCTCCTCTTGAGCTCTTCTCCAATTACCAGTACAACAGTGAGAGCCATTTTTTTCATGTAAAACCTTTGTGCCTGAAGTTTTTCATGCATTTCTGCAGGAAATTAACTGTATCAAATATTGCTAAGTGGTTTCTATTGATGTCATTCTCCCAGTGGGTCCAAGAATAGGTAAAGTTTACTCAATCACAAAAATGGACAACATGAGAAGTATGTGCCAATCATTGTTCTAGGCACTGAGGACACAGCAGTGCACGGGAACTAAGCTGCTTCTTACTTACTATATATCCCAGTGATAGGAGGTAGTTGAGATAAACAAATACAAAATGCATATGTCAATACATATATATGTATACACATGTACACACACGAACATATGCATGCATACATATATAAAACATGCATGCACACACTACATGCACATATACATACACATGTACACATATACACATATACTACATACACATATACTATATATACACATATACATATACACATACACTTATACACATACATATATATGTATGCACATATGCAATGCACATATAAACACACATATATGTACATATTCACATGTACACATATACGCATATACTACATATACACATATACATATACCTGTTAGAGCTTAATAAATGCTAAGAGCTAAAATAAAGTAGGATAAAGGGAGAGGCAGTTATGTGGGTGTTACATTAATTAGATGATGCAGGCACATTCTCTCGGATCAGGTGGCCTTTGGGAAGAGACCTGCAGAGACAGAGTGGAGAGCCGTGGCCATGCAGGCATATGCAGGGAATGGACTCCGGTGTCAGGGGCCCTGAGACTGCAACCTGCTGGGCAGGTCTGAGGACCCCTCAGGAGACCAGCGTGGTTGCACTGTCACTGAGGGGAGATTGGTAAGCCAGTGGCTTCTGGTGGAAAGGTCATTTTTAAGAAGGTAGTACATGCAAAAATTAGTTCTATAATATAATGCAAGTCAGATTAGTAATTATGTTTGTAGAACTTAGTAATGAAAATCACATTTAATAAAACAATCACAGACTTAAGAAACTAGGAAATCAGATGAAACTAATAATTTTTCTCATTCTTGCAAAGTTGCTTTAAGAAGCAAAGGAAATGTAAACAGAAAAAGAGTTGTGGAGAAAATGAACAGAGGCTCTCCAAAACAGGGCGTCAGTTATCAACTCCTGGCCTTTCAGATCCAGCCACATCCTTTCTGTGATAATGGAATTCCTTTAGGAGTCTAATGGAGCTTGATGTTAAGCTTTCTCAGAAGAGGGCGCTGGAGGGGCACTGCAAGGAGAAGAGGCTTCCTGCTATTTTCCTGGAGGGTGGGAGGGCTGGCCTTGTGGGGGTGAAGACCCCAGTAGAGTCAGGCCCAGCTACCGGTTCTTCCACAGACCCTCTGCAATCTCATAGCCTTGGTTTGGCAGTGACCTTTCCGTGGCCCTCTCGGCAGGGGACCTAGAGCCCCCCATGAGCTCCTGAGGTGGACCTCCTGCCAGAACAACCTCAGTAAGCTTTTGCCCTGCCTGTGCACAGCAACCTAGGGCCCTGAGGGTCACTCACAGGCCCACTGTTCCTTCTGTGACCCCCCCCCCACTCCGAGTTGGTCCCCTTTCTCTCCCAGAGTAGCCTGCTATCTCTGAAAGACTTCTATGAGCACCCACTTCCCACCTACACACCTGACAGTGACCTACCCATTGTCCGCCAAGTGATTGTATGCCAGCTCCTACCTGATTGACCCAGCGACATTCTCTACAATGTAGGGCTGAAGGATACCTTCTCTAATGAAGTTTGAATCCCTTCCAAAGTTTTCCTCTCTTGGGTGCCCTCCTTCAGTCCTAGGATGCCAGAGAGAGTTTCCTTCTATCTTCTATCAGTTACTCTTTGATCATAGTTAATAATTCTTTATATTAAATTTCCCTGTGTAGTCTGTTGTGTGGTTTTGTCTCCTGATTGGACCGAGTTTACAACAGTGACCAAACCAGGCTTTTAAGAGCCTTTAACTGGGGCGCCTGGGTGGCTTAGTCGGTTAAGCGTCCGACTTTCGCTTAGGTCATGATCTCACGGTTCGTGGGTTCGAGCCCCGCGTCGGGCTCTGTGCTGACTGCCAGCTCAGAGCCTGGAGCCTGTTTCAGTCTGTGACTCCCTCTCTCTCTGACCCTCCCCTGCTCACTCTCTCTCTCTAGAAATAAATAAAAAAAAAAAAATTAAAAAAAAAAAAGAAATCTTTAAGAGCCTTTAACTTAGATGATTTTATTTTTATGCAAACTCTGCTGTGTATGTGTTTTAATAAGCCCAGCATAAAAAAGTATAAATTAAAAAGCTGGACTATTCCTCCTGGTAAACGTTGATGTAAAGGTATTAAATAAAATAATAACAAATAGCAATACATGAAGGATATAACATAGCATGATGGTTAGTCTCATGTTCAATTTGGCCAGGCTACAGTCCCCAGTTATTCAGAGAAACATTCATCTAGGTGTTTCTGCCAAAGAACTTTGTAGTTGTGATTAAAGTCCACGATCCATAGAAATTAAGTAATGGGAGATAGTCTCAGATGTTCTTGGTGGGTCTGAATCAATCAGCGGAAAGTCCTTAAGAGTAGAGCTCCTCTGGAGAAGAAGTCCCACTTATGGACCAGAGTCAAACCATGCCTGAGAATTTCAGCTGGCCATTCCTGATGGCCTGCTATATGGACGCTGGGCTTACCTGGCCACCCACAGATCTGCATCCATAAATTCCTTGCAGTATATCTCTTATATCCAATAGAGTAAAGTTCATTCTAGGTATGTAAAAAATTATTTTATACTCATGGGAAGACTGGATTGCCATCTTCTTCCTTACGTCAAAAGAAATGGTTAATGGACTTCATCATACATAAGAATAATACTGAAAAAACAGTGGGTGATTAAGGAGTGGTAAAGTATTTGTAAGTATGACACAAAACTGAAAAAGCCAAAAAGGAAATAAATCAGACATTTGACCACATACAAATTAAAAAAAATCTGAATCGTGAAAAATTCACAAAATGAAGTTGAAAGTCAAAGACAAAAAGGGGATATATTTACAAGACAATAACTTATTTCCCTCCCATGTAAATAACTAGTACAATTTAAAAACAAATTATTAAGCAACGTGCTGCAAATCAGTATAGACAGAAAGAGGTGGAACTGAGAACTGAGAGTGTCAGTGACCAGGATGTCAATCAAAAATGACATTCAGGGTACCTGGAGGGCTCAGTCTCACAGTTTGTGGGTTCAAGCCCTGCATCAGGCTCTGGGCTGACAGCTCAGAGCCTGGAGGCTATCTTTGGATTCTGTGTCTCTCTGTCTTTCTGTCCCTGTCTTGCTCGCCCTGTCTCTCTCTCTCTCTCAAAAATAAAATTTAAAAAATCAAAAAAATTTTTTTAAATTAAAAAAAAAACAATCCTCAGTATGAATTCAAGGAATTTAAATCAACAGAATTATTTATGTATTTATTTATTTATTGTTTATTTAAATGTTTATTTTTGAGACAGAGCTGGAGGCAGTGGGGGCAGAGAGAGAGGGAGACACAGAACCTGAAGCAGGCTCCAGACTCTGAGCTGTCAGCACAGAGCCTGATGCGGGGCTCAAACCCACGAACCATGAGATCATGACCTGGGCCGAAGCAGAGGCTTAACCGACTGAGCCACCCGGGTGCCCCTAAATTTAACAGAATTTTATAAAGACTGATCGTAAATGATCTCGGTAAGGGTTCAAGGTAGTAGAGATCCTCATACACTGTTGCTGAGTGTAGACTGTGGGAGGAAAATGGACAATACTGATTGTAATGATTTTAGAACGGTCATGCTGTTTCAATCAGTGGTTCTACTTTAGGAATTTATCCTAAGGAACAGTCACACTGTTGTACGACATCTACATGAAATCACATTCATTATGTGTTTATAAACAGTGGAAAGTTTGGAAACTAACCAAATGTTTTGTTTACCTCTGATCCATAAGAGTGTCTGTCACGGGATCCCTTCATGGCAGCAGTTGTCTGCAAAGCTCTCCTCCCTCCTTCTGAGGCATGCATGTCTCCAAAGCCATGTCCAGGATCACCAGAGTGATCTGAAATTAAGTAGAACTTAATTGTCCTGGTATTTTTTTTCTAATCTTCTTAGTTCCAACAATCTTCTTCTCTTGACCAGAGAACCCTAGCCATCCCCAGTGAAATCTTCTAGGACATCTGTCCCATCCTACTCCTTCTGTCCTCTCTCTCTTCAATCTCCATATCAAAGTCTGTCATTTTGTTTCTGATCAAAGCCAACGGTAAAGCTAGTGCCAGATGCTTCCTTGGCTCACGTCCATTTCTTACCTAGTCCTTGCTTCTTTCAGAGGTTGTTACGTCAGGTGATGGGGCATGAGTGTCTCCCATTCTGGGAACCCTGGTCAGTATCCTGCAACCCCCTCCCCAGATACGTGTAAGTGTAGCTAACACTGCAAGAGCATTGCCACACTAGCCATATTTCTTCATGGTGGGCTGGTTCAGAGGTGTGGGGTCTCATTCCCTAAGTCCTGGCACAACCCTCACCCCGTATATGGATGCCTCTCATTTGGATACCCTGTTTGTGCCATTGACTACAACTTGCCAGATCTTCTCTGATACGGACTTGCAGTAGATTCCGTGTTGTGCTTTCCCCCGTGCTGTCCATCTCTGAGCCAGATTATGAGTTTGGGTGGGAAAGAAGGGGGCATGGAAGGGGCTGGGTACTCTGAAGGTCTGTCTATGGTGTGTATATAACAAGATATAACAGTAAAAGGAAGGTCAAGAGCCCTATTCGGGGGTAATTTTGTCTCCCAAAACAGATAAATGGAAGTCTTATCTTAACCCCAGGGACCTGTGAATGTGACCTTGTTTGGAAAAAGGCTTTTTGTAAATGTAATTAGTTAAGATGAGGCCACACTGGAGTAGGGTGGTCCCTTCATCCAGTATGACTGGTGTCTTTGTAAGAAGAGGAAAAGACACAGACATGGGGAGAACGTCAAGTGCCGATGAAGCCAGAGACTGGATTGGTGATGTAGGCAAGATTACTTGGTGTCCATAAGCTAAGGAAGGCCAAGGATTGCCCACAACCACCAGAAGCCGAAAGAGGTGAGGAAAGACCCTCCTTAAAAGCCATCAGAGGCAATGTAGCCTTAGGACACCTCGACAAGGGACTTCTGGCCTCCAGAACCTGAGAGGATGGATGTCCATGGCTTTAAGGCATCCAGCCTGTGGTACATGGTTGCAGGCAACCCGGGAGACTGAGACAGCCCTCAAGCACCGGCCACTCTCTTCTGTCTCTACGGCATCCTCCTTCAGATTTGGGTCTTTCACCTAACCTAGACCGTGAGCTGGGGACCATGCTTTGAGACAAACTTGTGTTTTTTTGAACCTTGGGTTTCCTAAAGCAAAGGTCAGTCAACTGCGGCCTATGGGCCAAATCCAGCCCACTGCCGGATTTTGTCAATATTGGCACTCCATCACACCCATTTGGTCACGTGCTGTCCGTGGCTGCCTGCCAGCCACAGGGCCAAGTTGTCAAGACCGCGTGGCCAATGGAACATTGACTCCCTGACCTTTACGGAAAAGGCTTGCCAGGCCCTACCCTAGGCCATAATAAACATTCTTCACATTTTTAGACAAATGAAATAAATGGAATGGATTCATGCCCATAAAATTACCCCATAAACTCTTTTCCAGCCGTGATGAGGTGCGAGAAGGCATCCCTTCCCCACAACTTGGTAAGGAGATGGCTTAAGCTCCTCACAAGACTTACAAGAGGGAAATTGCACAGTGATTAGGATGGATTTTCCAAGCTTTAGAAAAGCTTAGTTTTGTTTGAAAGAAAGAATTATTTGTGGGGGATGAGAGAGCAGCCTGCCAAGAGAGAAGAGAGTCCTCTTTTCTAAACAAAAGGGCTTCAGAGTGAACCCTGAGACAGGCGACCCAGCTTTTGTAAGGTCCTCTGAACGCTGGGCAGCCCCGGAGCCGAGCCTAGACTCCGCCACTCAGCACACGGGTGGCCCTGGGAAGCTTTTGCCAACGTTTCTGGGTCTGACTCTTCTCATTTCTGAAATAAAAGGTTTCAGTAAGGAGTTGCTAAACCAAGGCATGGATTAGAATAACATGGGCAGCTTGCTAGAGCATTGGTCCTCAATATCTCCTTGGAGACTGTCACCCCACAGTTCTGAAAGAGGACCCAGGGATGGGGCTCTTTAACAAGCAGGCCTGGGGACACCTGGGTGGCTCAGTCAGTTAAGCCTCCAATTTCGGCTCAGGTCATGATCTCGTGGTCTGTGAGTTCAAGCCCCACGTGGGGCTCTGTGCTGACAGCTCAGAGCCTGGAGCCTGCTTTGGATCCTGTGTCTCCCTCTCTCTCTGCCTTTCCCCTGCTCATATGCTCTCTCTCGCTCTCTCTCTCTCTCTCTCTTTCTGTCTCTGTTTTTCTGTCTCCCTCTCTATCTCTCTCTCAAAAGTAAATAAATATTAAAAAAAAAAAAAAAGAAGCAGCAGCAGCAGCAGGCCAGGCTACTGTGAGGCAGCCTGTTTGCTGAGGTTCTGCAGGCTGACACGGGGCATGTCTGAATAAGAGTCTGGGACAGTCCTTCTAACTCAGCGACTCTGTACTGAGTCTTGATAATTCAATAACCTGACCCAGCCTTCATTCAGACTGCACACCACTGAACCTCTTTGTTGTGTCTGTTCCTGGGGAAACTCACACACTCACAGGCACACGTGGGCATGCTTGCCCCCCCCCACCACACACCATTAAGCTTCCTCTTTCCTGATATTCTGAGTATCCAGATTTATGGGAGGAGGGAGGGAATGAAGCATTATTAACTAAACTGACCTTTCCTGAGGGTATGCGGTATTGAGGAGAAGCCCCCACTTCGTCTGGGCCCCGTGTTTCACTAAAATCAGAAGCCTCCTGATTTGCAGGGTGGCCACAGTCCCTGTTGACATGGGACCTGGGATGGAGCCAAAAGGTGAGTGAGCGCTGCTGGGTTCTCTGTGCATCTGTGTTCAAACATTTTCCAGCGACGTATTTGCGCTTTCCTAAATCAGCGAGCAGCGAGCGTTTGCGCTTTCGACTCCAGCACTCAGCGTTGTCCGGGTTTGATTTTTGTTTTGTTTTGTTCCATTTATTTCTTGATGATTTAAGAAGGTGAATAATTTCTGATCAAATTTGGTATATTATTTCAAGGGGTTCAAACCGCCCAGAAGATCGATTTGTGGCTTTCTACCAGGTTGAAACAATTCGGCAACTCCTAATTTTCAAATGGGATTAAGTTGTGTTCCTTTGAACAGATTGTCATGCATTTTAGTAAGTAAGTAGAGGTTAGAGACACATGTGATTACATGGAATGAGACGATGAGTTAAGAAGCGTGTGTAAAAAGAGGTTTAAACACCAGACGTGTGCCATTTCTGCTGCACCTTGGAGAGGGGAGTTAGGAATACTGAGAAATG
Organism: Hyaena hyaena; assembly: GCF_003009895.1. Classification (NCBI taxonomy): domain Eukaryota; kingdom Metazoa; phylum Chordata; class Mammalia; order Carnivora; family Hyaenidae; genus Hyaena; species Hyaena hyaena. The sequence goes on along the minus strand of NW_024082812.1, from coordinate 13,438 downwards.
TGTCTCTTTTCTCTCCCCCTCTCTTGTCTTTCTCCCGGAAGTGGTTACCTTGAACATGTAAGCTACAATTGTGTCTCTAAGTCAGTCTTGTTTAATTAGCAAGATGATTCTGTAAATCAAATCCATGCCATGATGCTGTCTGAAGGTGTATTCAGAAACGTATTGAATCCTCTTCTCTACTCCCTTAATACATTTGAAAGCAGCCAATAATTCTGCACACACACCCCCCCCCCAGCCCTAATGTTCTCCAGGTGGCCTTTGGGCAAAAGTAATCAGTTCTACCCTGATGGGCCCTGAAGATAAGAATCCGACCCTGCAGCTCCCACCTGGCAGCAGGAACCAGAACGTACTTTCCGTCTCTCCTTCTCACATGTAACCTGGGGCATCATGACCACCTGTGCACAATGCAGAAGGAAGGGAAATGTGACCTCTTTCCTGGTACGGTGACCGGGATCTGAGGACCAGACATGAAAGGTGTGTTTCCTACATTCGAGCGCCTCGCAGATGGAAGAAGAAACAGATACGTACAGAAATAATAGATATACGTAGTTAAAAATGCTATGCCGCGTAGGATTATCCTTCATGCTCTTTTTTTCCATTACGTATTGAGGCACCGTCCCCGAGTAAGAAAGAGCAGAAGAGATCGTGCCTGTGACCAGTCCACTCTGCATTCTAACATCTGTGGAGGAACACAAGTCAGAGAACAGGAGACCCTGGCATTGGCTTGAGCAGTGAAAGAATACAAGACATGTGGTCAGCAGGACGGCAGGGATTCAGAAGGCTCTGGTCACCACCCCCCCCCCCCCTTCACAGATCTCTTCTAACCTTTCAACCGCGTTTCCTTCAAGATATCACCTGTCTAAAGTGCTGTGGCGACTGAGTACCACGACACAGGCGAAGTGGTTGGCCCTGTCTGGCTGCTTGAGAGCCATTAGTTTTGTTCCTCTTTTAAAATACAGAGCAAGTTCCTTACTGAGCTGGTCCCATCCGTACGTCTTTGACAAAGTGCCACGAGACATAGTGTTAAGAGGGACCGACAACCGACAGGGTTCAGATCCCAGCTCCTCACCTGCAAGCGTGTGCAAACTTTCTGAGCTGCTGCTTCCTCACGTACGTGTAAGACAGGGACTTAGTTGCATTTCTTTGCTGGTGTCCTGTAAAGGGGAGGTGGGTGCATGTGTGGGAAGAGTCCCAACAGCTCCTGGCACGTGCCGGTCTCCGTCGTTCATAATATCGGGTATGTCTGTGTATTACCTCTTTCTGCCTTTACTGAAGACTGTCTGTCTTGGGATAGAAAGCCCCCTATATCTTAGCCTGAACTTGACCATGGGACCACAGCCGTCTGTCTGTCTCTCACTGAACACCCAGAAAGACTAGTAGAGGCAAAGTAAACCCACCCTCCACATTCTGTCTCTGGCTCTGGTTTGCAAGCCTATGACGTGCATTAAAAGTGGAAGGAGCCTTAGAGGCAGCTTGCCTGCGCCCCTCATTTTATAAGGAGAGAGTCAGAGACACTGAGACAGAAGGAGGGATCTGTGTCTGGCCAACCAATGTCGGAACTTGGACTGAAATCCAGGCTCCCCCCTGAGCAGCCCTGCCCACTGCTCTTTCTAGAACATGTTAAGAGGCAGAGCAGCGTATGGAAAGAATGTGAACTTAGAGAGTCATAAGGCCAGGTCCAAATCTTGGCTCCTCTGACATGTCACCTGAGCATCTTTATCAAATAAATCAAGATATTAACTCCTTTCTCACAGAGTTGCTTTGAGGAATAAACAAGGTTCTGTGTGTGAAAGCACCTGGCTTAAAGCAGGTGCTTAATGGATGTTAGCTTCTTCCCCATTGCAATAGAACTTGTATATTTATAGATGCTTGGAAACAGGAGAGAGACCCAGAATTAACAAAGGCTTCTGACAGAGCAGCTGGCCCAGCGCCTCGCTCAGAGGTGTGCACAGGTGAGTGCCTTTAGGCGCCGACCTGAGCAGAGACTGAGAGTTGCAACAGAAAGCAATGCGATCTCTTTTTTCCAGGAACACAACTAACTGGCTCAGATGCTGTGGGAAAGGGAAGGTAGGTTGTGAAACTCACAGGTGGCCCTGAGCACAGCAGTGACCAGAGTCAAAGTCAAGGCTGTTTCCCTCTGGGCTGTGCCCACCGCCAGGTTTGCGGGGCCCGCGGCCAAGTCAAACAGGGCTACCCTCACTCGGGGCTGCTCTTGCTCCGGGCGCTCCCAGGGACTAATGCATCAGACTCTCAGGTCAAATGGCCACTTCTCCCTCCCCCAGTCACCAGGAGGCAGTGCACCTGTGTGGCTATAAGGCGCCAGCTGAAAAGCCAGGCCCTCTGTTCCTTCAAAAAAGCTCCCGGGTTTGCATTTTCTTTAAAGCATCAAGCACAACTGAGCGCCAAGCCCTCAGCCAAGTTTAAACATTTGCCTTGGCACCGGGCCATCCTAACACAGGCCTCAATGCTGTCCCAGGCTGACGCGCCTTAAAAGAGATTCACATGTTGAAATTCGGTGGGATCATAAATATGCCAGGTAGATCGTTGAATCTGAAGATTAGAATCGAGGGGTGAGTTATTAAATCCAAGGAGAAGCCAGGGAACAGCGAACTAGTTACACAGCATCCTGGAAGCCTCTAGCACTGGGAATGGCTGCCACGTCCCTGCTGTGCCCTCCCACTGAGCCCGAGCAACAAAGAATTGTTATTATGACTATTTTATCAGTGCACAAACTGAGGCTCACAGGTGATGGGTGACTTAGCACAAGGTCACGGTGCTTACGTGTGATGGAGCCAGCCTTTAAATCAAGGTGGGTCTAACTAAGTAAAATAAAATAAAATAAAATTTCACGTTGTTTTTACCACATCATGTTAGAAAACCAGAGTGAGGGGAAAAGAAATCAAATATCCTCATGATGTCAGAGGCTTAGCAACAACTAACTGAAGTGTGGATTTCTTCTTTAGAAGTCGGCAAACAGATGCTGACAGGCCTGAGGAGGGTAGGAGACCAAAGTTCGGGGTTCTGTTCACGGCCTGTGGCTCTTCTCGAATAGTCTGCATCCAGGCCAAAGTGGATTCTTGTCCCGTCTGCTCCCCAAGGACCTTCCTGTTGCCATCGCCTCGCTGTTCCTTCTGCAGAGAATGCCTTTCAGATCTCTGATTTCTAAAGAGAAACCACCATCCACTGCCCTGCCTAGAGGAAGGGTTTCTACCTCCACCAGCTCAGAGAAAAGCACACTGCGTTCCTTGGGTGCTGGTCCAAATGCAGATTCCTGGGTTCTGCCTTAGCGATGCTGACTCACAGACTATAAAGTGGACCCTCCCCCAAATACCTATTTGAATAAATATTTACATAATTCTGACGCAGAAATACATGGGGTGTGCCCAGCAGAGCACAGGTCTAAATTTGTGGATTCTCTCCCATTAGAAACCTTGTTTCTTCTTGTTCATATTCTCTCATTTCTCTATGGCTGTTTCTACTTTTTTAAAAAAAATTTTAATGTGTATTTATTTTTGAGGTATAGACAGACAGAGTGTGAGCAGGGGAGGGGCAGAGAGGGAGGAGACATAGATTCTGAAACAGGCTCCAGTCTCCAAACTGTCAGCACAGAGCCCAATGCGGGGTCCAAACTCACAAACAGTGAGATCGTGACCTGAGCCGAAGTCTGATGCTTAACCAACTGATCCATCCAGGTGACCCTGTTTCTACTCCTTTAGGCTTCATGCAGGGTCTGTGCCTTGTCAAGTTTTTTTTTTAATTCTTCTAGTGTCAGGCACTTACAGATTTTACAAATATTTATTTATCCGAACTTACTACTGTCTTTTTAATTAAAAAAACTATTTGGTAAATATTATTTTTTGTTTTTTCCTCTTGTAGCAGGTACAAAGTAGATCTGGGAGGGATTGGGGGGATAAAGAGCAGGTGTGAAGAGACAGGAGAACAAGATGGTGGAAGGAATCGTCTGGGTAAGGGTGTGTCTTGTGAAAACTCCCCTCACAAGGATAAGGGGGTCCCCACAACCTTCCTGCTCTGAGAGAAAATTGAAGAGATCCCAGGAGGGGCGCCTGGGTGGCTCAGTCGGTTGAGCATCCGACTTTGGCTCAGGTCATGATCTCACGGTTTGTGGGTTCGAGCCCCCCATCGGGCTCTGTGCTGACAGCTCAGAGCCTGGAGCCTGATTCGGATTCTGGGTCTCCCTCTCTCTCTGCACCTCCCCTGCTCACGCTGTCTCTTTCTCTCTCTCTGTCAGAAATAAATAAAACGTTAAAAAATGTATTAAAAAAAAAGAGAACCCAGGACACAGAATTTGGTTTTATTTTTCAACTCCGGTTGACCTTGGAAGTCAACCCTAGAGTGTCTGAGAGCCCATCTATACAGACAGGAGAGTCTAAATTACATGGATTCCTCTAGTCTTTTGGACTCTAACTGGGTGAGATAGAACCAGTTGCATCTCTGAAAAGTCTATACATCTACACTTCAGATAAATTAATGTGTCTGCAAAAGGTCTCAAATATGATAACCTAGGTGTGGCCCCCGCTCAAAGCATCCTGAACACCTTGTGCATTTGAATTCAGATACAATTAAATTCCCTTATAACCTGCAGACCATTGACAAATACTTGAGGCAAAGTAAAAAAACCCCTCCAGGAACTCCCTACTGTCTTAATGCTTTGGAAGGAAAAACAACCATAGCTGGACAATAGCTAGGCCTCTAGGATCCTGAGTCTTCTTTAGCATGTGAAAATCCCTCTGGAAACTTCCTCGTGACTTTACCTCCCCCAACTCTCAAGGATATAACTAGTCTCTCTTCATGATTCCAGGATAGCTCTTCCCACCCACGGGTCCTGTCCCCGTGCTTCAATAAAATCACCTTCTTGCGCCAGAAAATAAAAATAAACTAATTCACTAAATTCAAAATTCATAAGAGAATTCAAGTGTCAGCCATAGCAAGGCTTAGATCACATATTGTAGGGTCTGGAATCCAGTCTCTTCACAGTTTTAGAAGCTCTTTACAGCTTCAGAGAGTTTAACCTGAATCACAGGATGGTCTCCCTGCTCCCAACCTTTTCACGTGTGGGCCAGATCTGTAGACCAATCTGGTATGTGTGTGTCGTATTCACCCACTGCAGAAATGCTTCCTTCCTGTACTTCTCCAGACCGAGGCGATGTTCCTTTACTCAGCTGCTTGGCTCTCTTCTTCCTGCCGCCCACCACTCTCCGTCTCCCCTCTTTCTGTTGCTGCTAGAATGACTGTTAAATTACAAACTTAGATGCACACTCAAATTCTCTTTATATTCCATTAAATTCTTCCATAAGAGGATTTGAGTGAGGTGGTTGCTAAGAGTTAGGTAATTTGTAGAGTCCACGGGTGGATCATACCACAACCTCATTTATTTACCCAATGTGAAAGGTGACCATCATGTCACATTTTATATTTCTTTTTTTTTTTTTTTTTTTTATTTCTAGGAGAGAGAGACAGAGGCAGAGTGAGCAGGGAAGGGTCAGAGAGAGAGGGAGTCACAGACTGAAACAGGCTCCAGGCTCTGAGCTGGCAGTCAGCACAGAGCCCGACGCGGGGCTCGAACCCACGAACCGCGAGATCATGACCTAAGCGAAAGTCGGACGCTTAACCGACTAAGCCACCCAGGCGCCCCACATTTTATATTTCTTAACCATTTATCAAGTGGCCATTTTTTAATTTTTTTAATTAAAAAATTGTTTTGGTGTTTTTATTTATTTTTGAGACAGAGAGAGACTGAGCATGAGCTGGGGAAAGGGCAGAGAGAGAGAGAGGGAGACACAGAATTGGAAGCAGGCTCCAGGATCTGAGCTGTCAGCACAGAGCCTGATGTGGGGCTCGAACTCATGGACCATGAGATCATGACCTGAGTCACTTAGCCAACTGAGCCACCCAGGCGCCCCAACAAGGTGGCCATTTTTGTTACACAACTTTTACTATCTCACCGGACACCAGGGATCCTTGCAGCAGAGCTGGGAAGCACTGGTTTGAACCCTTAGGCATTTATAGCTTTCAGTATTTACCTTGAGATTCTCTCAGATGCATGTGATGATGCCACAACTCAGGACATTTTTAGTCTTCTACTCATTAAACAAGAACAAACAAAACAAAACACAAAGAAAAATCACCACCTATTATGTGCCAGGCATTCTTCACGTTGCTGGGAAATATGATCTTCACTCTTTAAGAACTCACCATCTATCAGGACAAACCTAATAAAATGAAATGAAAACAGACAACTTTGATAAAACCAGGTAATTGCTCCAAAGGGGGTATGAATAAGGTTGATGTAGCTGAGGAGAAGGACCCTCTACTAATCCCTGATCTGACTGTACAGAGCATAGATTCTGAGCACAGATCACATGGATTTGATTCCAGACTCTTATTTCCTCTTTGACTTTGAAGTAGGCACTTTGTCTGTACTGATGTCTGTGTCTATATCTATAGTATAGCTAGAGCTGTATCTGTATCTGTGTCTGAGTCTATATCTATATCTATATCTATATCAGATGTTTTCTCATCTGACATCTGAGGTCAGTAATGGCACTTACCACATAGATCTGTGTTAAGGTTACTTGAGTTGATAGTCCCAAAGTACTTAGAGGAGTGCATGGCACTCCATAGTGTAATACCTAGCTCCAGCATAAATGTCTATGAATAACATTTCACTGACAACTTACCTTTGCCCTTCCTACTATATCTTGATGCTAAGTGAATACGAATGTCTGCATGAAATACAGTGGTGACTGTTAGAAAGATAACACTCCATCATTACAAATTCTTATTGAATTCATCAGTAATTCAATAAGCACCATCGTCCAATGGGGGTATGGCTCTCTGCTAAGAGAAAGGGATGTTAAGATTATCATAGAAATTTTCCTTTTCACAGCGAGTTCACAGTTCAGTAGGGGAGATAGGCATGTGGCTCTATCATAATCATAATAATGAAAATTAGCATGACATGTCAGGAGTGTAGAGTTGGTCTGCCAAAGCCAACTCAGGGTCTAAAAGGAAGCTTCCCAGGACAAGGCACACCCAAGCCAAGTCCTCAAGGATGAATCGAAGCTGATTGGGCAAGGATATGATGAGAAACATCAGTTTGGTGAAGAGAATAATGAGCAACTTTGGTCTGGCCCCAGTCTAAGTCTAAGTCACACTTAGATGGGACTTCTGATTGGCTTCTGTCCTGTAGATCTGGTCAATAACTAAAACATTTTTCAGGGGTGTGTTATTTGAATCCCTGAAGTGACTTTCCCAAGATGACATCAAGATGGAGCTGAGGCAGTACAGCTGGACAATCCCCCCAGAACAACAGAAGAGGTGAGCACTGAAGCCCATGCTAGAGCTCAGAATGGTGAATCATCCTGGCTGCATCTCCATCATCTGACTTCAGAGGAATACGCAGCTCACTGTCAGCCAAGGTCAGGCCAGGGCTTTCATGCTGACTCTGCAGAACTGGATAAGTGGGCCATACTTCTGGCCATACCTCTGGGCCCAAAGGCCACTCACTCAAACCAAGTTCTTTTTTTGTATATCCAACCTTAGGGAAGAATAGTCTCAAAGATCTGCTCTCCTAATGGCTTAGCCTACATTCTTCTGTTATAATTGTACATTATGGGGCACCTGGGTGGCTCAGTCAGTTAAGTACCCGACTGGCTTACAAGTAGGCTATTGAGGAAACTGAAGACATGATGCTAGACTGAAGAGGCAAGCACAGCTAATACCGATTTTCTTCCAGAGAAGCCAGAGGCAATTGACATCTCTGGTTGTTTCTTCACCCAAGAGGGATTCAATTTGTTCTCTTTCTTTGAGAATAAAGTTGAGGGATCAACCTTACTTTGATTTTGCCCCCAAATCAGATTGTACCCCGGTTACCCCTCTAAGCTGACATATCACACACCCAAGCAGAGCCTGCTAAATCCAAAATGATGTTCCTCCACAGATCTGACCAGCAGAGAATCTGTGAAATTGTTCAGAAGCTCCCACTTGTGGGGCATCTGGGTGGTTTAGTCAGTTGAGCATCTGACTCTTGATTTCAGCTCAGGTCATGATCTCACACTTCGTGGGTCTGAGCCCCCCATCAGGCTCTGTGCTGATAGTGTGGAGCCTGCTTGGGATTCTCTCCCTCTCCCTCCCTCTCTGCCTCTCCCATGCCTACATGCAGACTCTTTCCAAAACAAAGCAAAACAAACAAAACAAAACAAAACAAAACAAAACAAAAGCTCCCACTTCCCTTACAGAAGAAAAACTTAAGTCACTGGCTTGGGATGCATGATCTAACCACAAGTCACTTTCCTGTCCTATTTCACTCCTGCAAGTCGTCAGAAGTGCTTGAATCATCTTGGCAACTCAAACACCTAATGAACAGTCACCTGGAGGATATTTTGTAACACGTTGCTTCTGACATGCATTTTTCTTTACCTCCTTCTGCAGAAAATCTGTTCATTCTTCGGGTCTCATTGCTGGGTAGTGTCCTTGGTCCCTTGGAGATACTGTGTTCTGTCCTCCCTGTAGCCTTTCTTCTACTGAACCATCTGACACAACTTTCCCTGCTTGGGGAGAAGTTTGAGGGGACTGGCTCATCATTGTTGTACCCCACGTCCTCACACAGTGTGTGGCCCACAGTAGGTACCCATTAATACTTGTCGAATCAATACACTTAGCTTTTTTCTTGACGTCATGAGCTTAATAACTGCCTCATACGTGTTTAGTAGTACCTATAATGTGTCATGTGCTGTTCTAGATGCTTGTGTATGTGAAGGAGCAAAAAAACAAAACAAAACAAAAAACAAAAAAAACAACCAGGAACCCCAACTTGTGGAGCTTCTATTTTGGCAGAATTCTAACTTGCCTCCTTCCACTTCTCTTTCTGTCAAAACAGAGCTTTTGACTCTCTTCTTTCCTTCCTTCTTCATATCAAAAATTAATGTGTCCTTACCACGTATCAGAAGTTTTATTGAGGGATTCCCATGTGCAATGTAATGTAATTTTTACAAAATAATTTACAAAATTCTATGAGGCAGCCATCATTTCTTTTCCACTTATGGAAAAACTGAGACTCAAAAACAGTTAAGAACTTACAAGGATCCATTTGACTGCAGGCAATGAAACACTGGCTTACACTGGATTAACCAATAGGCAGTATTTTAATCTCAACTAATTTCAGGGGGGAAACTTCAGGGTTGGTTATTGGTGTTTGCAGCTTACAGGTGAGGCTTAAGTTGTTTCTAGGTCTGTGATCTGCTGTTCATGTTCCTTCAGCCTCCTCCCCTCAACCCTCCCCTCAACCCTCAAACATGGCTGCCAGAGATCAGGGCTCTGTTACCTTGTTAACATCCTGTGGAAGAGGGAGAGTCACACACACACACACACACACACACACACATTATGTGAGAGAAAGAGAGACTGTAGACTTTCTTAAGAAGTCTCTCAATTTTCTCCTTACAATTCATCAATTCATTTGCCTGAAACTTGTCACATGTCCATCATGGATCAGCTAATTGGCAAAAGAGATGGCATTACTCTTACACAAAGTTTTCCCACAGCTTGGTCTGAGCTCAGGTCCCCCACTTACATTGCATCCGAGAAACACTAGAATAGATGTCAAGGAGTCAATCGCAGGATCCCCCAGAGATACGTGTCTGAGGGACACTGGGAATCAACACTGATGTGGTAGGTCTTGTCATCGCCGAAGCAAAAAGAGCTCAGACATGAGTGAAGAAGCCAACTTTTTGGAATCTAGAAGGAAGAAATGATGTGGAAGAGTGAAGAGAGAGGACCAGGGAAAGCCCCAGAGCCCAGGACGACCGGTGGGGCCCCAGGGGTAGGGCGGCTACAGCCCTGGCTCAGAGACCCCAAGGGGCCCAGAGCAGTGAAGGGGGAAGATGGCTGGAGAGAGCTGCCCACAAATGTCCAGTGTTGATCGCGGGCTGAATTTTGATGAGGAGGGGAACGTTCTTGCTAGGCTCATGCTGCTGGGGATATGGACACAGGCAGTGTGGATGTAGAAACTATAAATGACATTTTTTTTTCACTTTGAAAATAGAATATGCTAAGAAATAGAAATATATTTTTTGATTCTCTTCTTTTATTCACTTTTACGATTTCAGTTCACAACTGAATATTCATATTTTTCCAATGTGTTTAATCTGCTAAAATACTATTGTGGAAAGATTGATAAATGAAGCTACATTGGAAATGTCATTGGTACAATTTTTTAAGCATTTTGATAGTGTCAACAATCAAAGCTGAGCAGTTGCAGCCCTGTGACCAGTAAGTAAGCACCTAACATATCCAACAGAAAGGTGTCCATCTGTCTACCAGATGACATGTGAGGCTGGCCAGAGAAACATTGTTTTATACTCACGCCAGACCTGAAGCAGCCCAAACATCTACCAATAATAGAAAAGAAGAGGTGGGGTCTCCAAAATGACAAGGCAAGGAGCTCTGAGCTCAGCAGGACCTCTTTCCAGCAAAATAACAACTGACTGATTAAAATCACGCTAGAAAACAATCCTGTAAACTCTCTGGAAGTTGTCCTAAGTGCACACACCGCAACTGGGAAAACATTAAATCAAGAACATCTACTAAATCTCCATGTAATCAGTGAGAGTCTGTGGCATTTGAGCCACTACCTGCTTCAGTCCCTTCCCTTCCCCCAGCTCCATGCTATCAAAGCTCTCCTGTGGGCAGTGCAGTGAGTGGGGGGCTCCCTCTCCCCCAGCACCCAGTCTGAGCTACGGTTTCATTCCAAGAAGGGCAGGCAGCAATGTTTCTCATCACCTCCGGCCCTGTGTTGCAGAAGCTATGTTCCAGACAGGTGGAGTGGAAATGACCTGTCTGTCTTTCTCCACCCAGCTGAGATGGATGGGGCTCTGGGGAGTCTATGACCCCTGGCCCAGCTTGTTCATCGGGAACAAGTTTCACAGCTGAAAGGGTGGGCCAAGAAAACCAGAGGTTGCCCTTCCCAACTGCCTAATGTAGAGAGAGGTGTCACTCTGGGAGAAGTGGATTCCTGAACACAGTACTTGTTCAGTGACGCAGGTGCTTTGCCAATGGGGGAAAGACAGATCATAAGGAAGAAGAGCTTCATAGCTCTGCCTGAGGAGGCTATTTGTAACAAGCTGGGAGAAATCCATTCCTACGGGTATTATTGGGAAGAATGGAGATCTCAGTGGAGAGTAATGAAAAGTAGGCTTGTGGCTCCAAGATACATGTAAAACAGCCAGTATGATGGGAAGAACCAGGAAAAGAGATGGCCAAGAAGAGTCCTCTCAGCATCAGAGACAGCACTCAGGGTCAGGAAACCTGGGAGCATGTGTTAGACTGACCAAGTTGGAAGCAGTTGGAGTGGAATGTGGGGTAGACTTGCAGGCAATCCCTCAAAGTACATTACAGAGTCTGACCAGGGACTACAGCTAGAAAACCGGGCTTAAGATTATCACACACAGTCCTGACAGCCTGGAAGTTTGTGTGTAAGTTCAAACCTACACCCTCTAAGGGATGATCATAGAGGGAACCTCCAAGCTACCAGGCCCTGGGGAACAGGAACAAAAAACCCAACTCCCTAAATTGATAACAACTCAAAGCATATACTCATACAATGACCAAGGGTATAAATATAACTGGCTAGGTTGGCTTAGGCACAACCTTTGACCAATAAGGAGTTTATGCTAACCCAGGGGTATCCCCCTAGATGGAAAGCTAAGAGGTTTAAAATAAAACATGGGGGACAATCTGAGCAAGAAAAACTGCATTGAAAAGGAAATAGATGTAATAGATTTAGTTTCAGCAAAGTCCCAAGAAATAAACAAATGACCGAGCAAACAATAGCCATGTCTGGGAAGGAGAATTAGTACACAGAATGGTTACAATATGGTACCTAAGATAATCAGTCCAGCAAAAATTATGACATACAAATAAACAAGAATGTATAATCCATATGCAGCAGGGAGAAAAAGCAGGCATTTTCAAACTGCCTTTGAAGGTGAACTTGGCAGACAAATACTTCAAAGCAGCTACTATATATATTTTCAAAGAACTAAAGGAATCTATGCTTTAAAAATTAGAGGAAAGTAGGATGACCCTGAAACTGAATGTCAATGAAAGAAATTATAGAAAGACCAAGAGTTGGAAAGATTAATAAACTAGATAAAACACTCACTAATGATCAGGAGTAAGAAGAGAATGCCCACTCTCTCCATTTTTATTTTACGTTGTACTGAAGGTTCTAGTAAGGGCAGGTACACAATTAAAAACAAAACAAAAAAAAGGTACCCAGATTGGAAAAGAAAAAGTTCAAACTATTTCTTCTCTCAGTTGACATGATATTGTAAGTAGAAAATCTTAAGGAATCCCCTAAGAATCTATTAATAAACTTATAAAAATTCGGCAGAGCTGCAAGATGGAAGACCAATGTGCAAAACTAAATTTCACTTCTATAAACTAGCAATGAGGATTCTTAAAAAATTAAAATAACATTAACATTTATGATAACATCAAGAGGAATAAAATAAAAACAAACATAACAGAAGTTCAAGTCTTGTATACTAGCACGACAAAGCAGTAATGAAATAAATTAAAGATCTAATAAAAAGAAAACATCCACATTAAAAACTTAGTATTACCACCATGGCAAAACTCCCCAAATAGACTGAGAGATTCCACTCAACCTTTTAAAATCCCAGCTGTCATATTTGCAAAAATTGACAAAAATTTGTATGGAAATGTACAATCTTGAAAACGGACAGAGCTGGAAGGCTCAAAATTACTGATTTCAAAACTTAGAACAAAGCTACAGTAACTAAGACAGTATGGAACTAGAATACGGATAGACACATAATCAAGGGGACAGAACTGAGAATCAAGAACTAAATCCATATGTGTACGGTCACGTGACTTTAGACAGGGTTTCTAAGACCATTCATCTGGGAGTAGTAGTATCTTCAACAAATAGAATCAGGGTGTGCCTGGATGGCTCAGTCCAGTCTGACTTTTGATTTTGGCTCAGTTCATGATCTCAGGGTTTGTGAGATTGAGCCCTGGATTCTCTCTCTCTCTCTGCCACTCCCCAGTCACATTCTCTCTCTCTCTCTTTCAAAATAAATAAATAAACTTAAAAAAATAAAATCAGAACACTGGGTATCTACATGCAAACCAATGACTTTGGACCGTCACCTCACACCGTACTATGAACTTAAAATGGATCATAAGCGTATGAACTAAAACTAGAAAACTCTTATAAAAATAGGACTAAATTCTAGTGACCTTGGAAAAAACCGGGGCAAGATGGCGGAGAAGTAAGGAGCTCCGTACTTGCACTCGCGCCCATACATCACACAGAAAAGATCTGAAGCCATTGGAAACCTTACAAAACCTGAGAGATTGGGAGAAAAAAGACGCAGAATCCACTGAGAGAGCC
>NW_024082811.1:35000-84914 GCF_003009895.1 Hyaena hyaena | reverse complement strand
TGGTTTATCTATACCATGGAATACTACATGGCAATGAGAAACAATGAAATCTGGCCATATGTAGCAACATGGATGGACCTTGAGGGTGTTATGCTCAGCGAAATAAGTCAGGCAGAGAAGGACAAATATCATACTGTTTGCACGTATAGGAGGATTAGGAGGAACTTGACTGAGGAACAAGGGGGTGAAGAAGCGGGGAAGTGGTGGGGGAAAGGGAGAGAGGCAAAAACTGAGGACTGATGGATGTGGGGGGGGTGCGTGGGGGAATGAGCACTGGGTGTTATGTGGAAACTAATTTGACAATAAACTATTTGTAAAAAAATAAAAATAAAAATAAAATGTAAATGTAATAGGAAATAAAATTATTTCAATGGGGAAAATATGTGTTAAAATAGTGAAAAATACGTGTTAAAATAGATTGATTCGTTTTCTGACAAACATTTTTATACTAATAGAATGTAATTTTGAACTATTATTAAATCAAGTTAATTATATATGAATACTAGATATTTTTAACTAAGGCAGAGTACTAAAATATGGATTTCATACATATTTCTTTCATTTTTATTTTTATACATTATAATGCACCTATACCTTTGGGCCATTTTTGCAAATGTTCTCATGTTAGTCTTATTAAAAAGTTGAAAAGGTTATGTGCATGGCTGTGGGGCATGATATTATTAGTACTTGTTAGCTTTATGGCTGTCAGACAGACCTAATCTCACTTAACTCTGTAAGAAGACACTTACCGAACATCATGTTAAGATGGGTGGTTGAGAATATATTATGTTCAGTAGTGGCACACACGGAGAACTGTATATGCAAAGAAAGGAAATGTGCTTTTATTCATTAAAAGTAAATGAAAGTACTGTTATCCTAAAGTGTCTGATGTTTTCAAAATGTGATACAGAATCATGAATGACAAAACTTTAACCAATATAGAAAGTTGTAAATTTATGGAGAGATCATTTGATTATATTATGATTTCTTGAGATGCCTGGGTGCCTCAGTCGGTTGAGCATCCAATTCTTAATTTTGGCTCAGGTCATGATCCCAGGGTCATGGGATTAAACCCCAGGTTGGGCTCTCACTGGGCATGGAGCATGCTCAAGACACTTTTTCTCTCTGTCCCCTACCCCTTCCCTCTCAAAAGAATAATAACAATGATAAAATTGCATTATAATCTCTGCAAATATAAATCTCGGGGGGGGAGGACAAAGGAATTTGTCAAAATTTTGCCAAGACTAGGTCAGATTTTGTTTGTCTGTTAAGACTGAAAATATTAAAGAAGACTGTGAATCTTTTTTTTTTTTTTTTAGTACTCTTTATTTTTGAAGGAGAGACAGAGGACGAGCAGGGGAGGGCAAAGAGAAAGGGGGAAACACAGAATATGAAGCAGGCTCCAGGCAGCCCAGAGCCCAGTGTGAGTCTTGAACCCATGAACCGCGAGATAATGACCTGAGCCAAAGTCGGACACTCAACGGACTGAGCCACCCAGGTGTCTCTGACAAATTCTTATGAATAGTTACAGATTATACTTCAACAGAAGACTGCAATATCCTCCATTCTGGCAGGTGTTCCTGTAGTAAATATACCTCTGCTGTTATATTCTGTCCCCAAGAGCTGAGCTTTGCATTCTTTTCATGCTTGCCTAAAAACTCTGTTACACGGAATGGGCTGGAAATGAGACCTTCAAAAAAGGGCAGTTTCAGGGCGTCATTGGAAAGAACAGGGGAAAGGAATGCTAGAAAGCAGATAGAAGGAGCACAGAGCTAACTGCTGGGATTGTTCGTTAGGCTCCCAAAGAGGGTGAGAGGTTAGACGAGAGATGCCATGATATGGAATGGGCTGGCACTGGGCTGTGACCCTTCTGCCCCGTGTTCCTAAGAACTTTGCCCATTTCTCAGCAATCCTTAACCTAACAGCTTCATTCTCCTTAGGTATCTGATGAGGAGACTAACATCCCAGGTAATCTATGTACAATGTTTAGTTCAATAACTGACATGAGATAAAAATTAAATACATTATAAATCTTATCCTAAAAAGGAAACTCAAAATGTGGGAGCATTAGGATTACATCTTAGATACTCTGACATGTTAATACTATCTATATTTAATTATGAAGAAATCTTGAGTGGTCAGGAACCAGAGAAACAGACGTAACTGTTCATGTTAAACTACCAATTCCTGGACATCCTTATACTTATGTGTCTACTCTCTATTTCTTCCTATGAGAACTTTAAATGTGAGTATATATGTCTTCAACTTTACATTGAAGATGTAAAGAGTAGAGTTTTAAAACTTTGCTACAAAGGAGAGTCAGAGAAAGAGTCTGAAAAGCAGACGTGGGCAAGATGTGCAGACTCAGGAAGTAGAGTATCTCTACTCATCAACATCCAACAATTGAAAAAAGTAGTACAGGGGCACCTGGGTGGCTCAGTCGGTTAAGCGTCCGACTTCAGCTCAGGTCATGATCTCACGGTCCATGGGTTCCAGCCTCGCGTCAGTCTCTGTGCTGACAGCTCAAAGCCTGGAGCCTGTTTCGGATTCTGTGTCTCCCTCTCTCTCTGACCCTCCCCTGCTCATGCTATCTCTCTCTCTCTCTCTCCCTCTCTCTCAAAAATAAATAAAAAAAACATAAAAAAAAACTTAAAAAAAGAAAGAAAAGAAAAAAGTAGTACAGGTAGAAAGACTGATAACACTTACCGAAGATTTCATACGAAGAACTCTTTGCTAATCGACTTATTTTAGGGCTTTATCAAACAAATATAGCTTGTGGCAAGACAAAATCAGGAGAGACTATTTTACCCAGAGGTTTCAAAGGTGACATTTCCCCAAAGACACCCAGGGAAGCATGGTTTGCCTTTGGCAGTGCCGTATGGGTGGTTTATTTTTGCCCATCCCAGCCTGACATATTTCCTTAGACACAAGAGTACATGCTTTGTCAAAGTGTGGGCTTCAGGAAGCACATAGAAGACAGCTCTGAGCAGTCTCCTCTCTGGAGGTAAGGAGAGGGAAATCAGCTAGCCACAATCACATCCCAACATGCTAGCACTCAAGGGATGACTTCAAAGTCATCAGGGGGAAAAAAAAAAAGGCACTTGTACTTTTAGTACAAGTTCAAAACCAAAGACTGAATTGTAGTAGTTACTATGCAACTATCAAACTACCATGCCAGGCTTTTTATATCTTTGAAAATTCTTAACAAAATTTACTGGACATGTATTATCTCTACATGGTGACCCTCCCCCCCCAAAATGCCTAAGAAATTGGTGCTACTTCACACACTTAGCCACTGGTAAATTCAGGATTTAAACACTTTTCTCTAGGTCTTAGTTCTTTCTTCAACAATCCACATAGTTTAAAACAAAAACAAACAAACAAAAAGCTAAGCATTACCTACAAATCCCCCATGTGTTATATTTATGAAGTATATGCTTATAAAGTAATGCATTGTTTTTTTAAAAATGTTTTTATTTATTTCTGAGAGAGTGAGTGAGTGAGAGAGAGAGAGAGAGAGCACAGAGGAGGGTCAGAGGGAGAGGGAGACACAGAATCCGATGTAGCCTCCAGGCTCTGAGCTAGCTGTCAGCACAGAGCCTGACGCAGGGCTCGAACCCATGAACTGTGAGATCATGACCTGAGCCAAAGTTGTATGTTTAACTGACTGAGCCACCCAGGCACCCCTAAAGTAATACATTCTTAAGTGGTTAAGAATAAAAACAATCACATCCCTTTAATACTGCTAGGGAAAAATATGGAAAGCAGTGGTGATAATTTCTTGGAGCTGGAATTATGTATAACATTTTTATTTTTACTTTTCAGTTGCAAGAGCAATGCAGAGAAGATTCAAAAGTTATGTTCTGATAGTGACTGTTTTTTAGTACTTTAGGACCAATTTGGCTTTTTAAAAAATCTCTTTCTTAAAGACTCCAAGTCTCCAAATACTCATTTGAAAATAATGAAACTCGAAAATCCAGTTCATTTAATGTGATTAAGTTCACCGATAAAAATCAAATTGACCCTGGCATAATTTGTATAATATTCTCTGAAAAGGAGCAATTCTGGTTTTTGCTCTTACTTTTAGGGATATCTTTTTAAAGTGTTCCTATTTGCTCGTTATGAATTTCTCTGCAAAATGAAGAATGAATGAATCTCACTGTGAAATCTCTTGTAACCAATTGAGAATCTAATTTTACGTCTTTGAAAAAAGGTTAGAAGAGTACATAATATAATCCAAGCTTCTATTACACATGCCCTGATTATCAAATTTAGTGTTATGCCGTTTCTTACTCTATAACCATCTCTTACTCTGTAACATCTGGTGTTCTGGATCTTTGATAACAACTATTTCTGTTTCCCATTAGCAGTGGGGTGGTTACAATAACAACAAAGCTAGATGTCATAAGTGCAATGGAAGACCTCAAGCTGAACCCTATTCCAAAGAGTAGCTTAAAATGTCAGTATCACACAGCATCTCTTGAATAATGGAAGAGGCAAGATGTGTCAAGAGGAGCAGACATTCATCTCCACGTACACTGAAGAAGAGACTCAAAGACCTCTCCCATTCCCAGTGGAGACATGTGCAGAGACATTCAAAGATCAAAGATACTCAGCTGTTGAGGCAGTTACTAAGAGTCTTCCGGCCTCAGTAAATGATTTCCCAACTGCACATGTGTCAAAATATAATTTACAAAATGCTCATCCAGAAACAAGGCGGAGTGGACTACAGTAGCAGCTCCCTTTGGCTGCCTAGCGTAATTTACCATGTGACTAGCTTGGATCAGTGTACTGTCAGGAAAGACAACCTGCAAGGGTGGAAATGTGGCACCTCAACTCCCACTGGACCACATGAATCAGTGTTTCACACACTAGCACCTTGTCTTCACCGAGCAGAGTTATGACATATGGTCCCCGGAATCCTTGCCCAGAATTTTCTACATTAACAGAGAATGGATAGATCTCCTTTTCCCTCTAAAGCTGACTTTAAAAGTGTGTCTGGGAAGAACAACTAGAAAGGGAAGACTTGTCTGGAATGGATGGCTATGTTGGACTTCACCTGAATCCTTGATTCCAAAAAATCGTGATGGTTAAGAAAGTCCTCCACCCTGGCGTTCCGTGGGAAGAGAGTACAGTGAAGACCTGTGTACCCTGCCCCAGGACTCGTCTAAGAACCATGGACACCTCCCTCATTCATTCATGCCAGGGCCTCTCAAAGACCCTCCCGATTCATAATCTCCACCTCCTACATGACTGGCTATTGATCCCCACTGATCAGTCCAAGCAAGTGCTTGCTGACCAAACTTGACATTTTCCTCCTTGCGCCAGACTTCCTCCTGAACTCTGACCCACATGCAGGCTGTTTCAGTACAGAACCCCACCTAAGAATAAGCAGGCTTCAGGTAAAACCTGCTCTGATCTACTTTCTAACCATGCCATCCTTTCATCCCACTTTGAAATCTGACATTTTTTTTGTTTGTTTTTAACCTAACCCTTGTGAGGCTTGCAGATCTTACCATCAAAACATTCTCCTTATTGCAAAAGTTCCTTTTCCTTGCACAAATCTTTTTGAATGGCATCTCTCCTTACTAAGTGCAGGTTTATTTTCTATTTGTCAGTGAGAGCTACAGCCAAGGAAAAGCAGGGGCAAAGAAGGCTGTGAGGTTAAAGGACATGTCTAGGGGGTGCTGAATCCATGATCTACTTCCTGAAGCCCTAGTTCCTAAAGCCTGCTAACTGCATAGCCCATGACCTTTGACCTTCACAGAGTCCATGGCCAGATAGCTTTTATCTCCAGCAGCCAGAACCTTGCTCCTCTTCCCAGGCGCATGCTTCCTCTGACAATGCTGGGAATGTTTGTATCTGAAGTCTTATTAAACTTTCCAGAATGGCAATGCCATGGAGAGAAACTCCTTTTGTGCCAACACAGATGGTCTGAGAGTTGGGGGGGGGGAGGAGGGGGGGAGGAGTGCTAATAGTAGTCAGAGATCTCTAGAAGGGGATTTCTCTTCCAATATAATTCCTGCATTTACATGTAAAGGTAGAGGTGCTTCTGTGTTTAAAAGCTCATCAGCAGTTTAAAAAAAAAAAGTGGAAGTTGTTATTCTTGGTAAGAACTAGAAAAATGTATTGTCCCAAGTACGAAGCATAAAGACCTACATGACAGATTTATTTCAGTGTTCCCATTAGTGGCTTTGTATACAACTATGCTGTGATGGAACTCCACATTATAACTTATTGTAATGACCTTGGTAAAGTGTACATAGCTTTTGTTTCTTTTTGTTATTGCATTTAGTTTATGATAAATTTTCACTGTGTGTTATTTATTGTTCCAAATCACTACACAAATCTTATATTAAAATATACATTGTTACATAAAAAAAGCTCATCAGCAAAAATGCAAAAATATATGAATGTTAATGTATGTGAGGCAGTGGAGTGACGAAAGAAGGACTTGCCCTCTGTAGCAATGCAAATGGGAGTTTCAATCCCAGCTGTGTAATCTTCTCTAAGTTAGATTCTGTATCTGCGCAAAGGGAATATATTTCCTTTCTTATTAGAGTCTCTTCCTGATTCAATCAGATCATGTTGAAATGTTCTGCATGGAAGTTGGCCCGTAATAGGCACTCAATAAATGATATTTATTATGATCATTAACATCCTTGTAAATTGAAGAGTAGCATTGAGTAGTAGGAGAGTATATTATTATTTCCTGGAGAAAAAATTTGCACATTATAATCTCTGTTCCTTCCACAGAGATAATAAAAGTTCTAGAAAAGACAAATGGGGAACTTTCCTTTTTTCTACATATCACTCATTGAAACCGTGGCATCACCTATGATTTCTTTCTCGTTCACCACCTTTGGCTAGTCCGCCATCCATTTGGGATTTATTGTACCTAGTGAGTCTATGACCAAAGATTTTATTTAACATGCCACTCTTGGCTCCGTCTCACATTATCTAACCATCCCTTATCTGGATTTTCAATAGCCTCTGACTTGGTCGTTTACAAATCAGATTTTTCTTCCACATACTCCCTTGAATGGGCTCTCCTCTTAATAAGCAATCTGGGACTATTCCCCTGTTCTCTTAATTTTTTTTGCAGACATCTTAGTAATAGGAATCTGACTCAGACAAGAGTGAAATTCTTGGCTTTGAGTGAAATATAAAAACTAGATTAAATCTCTGTGTTTGGGAAGAAGTTGTGCCTAAAGATGTCATATAAAAGAGGTGACAGGTTGGACTCTGGCAGGTAGCATCACCTGCCTGCAACGTACATGCTCCTTTTCCTCCTTTCTGGTATTTATTTGATTTGGCTTGAGAGTGACAGCGTTCCCAGCTGAAAATTAAATTTTTTAGACTCCCTTGCAGCTGAGTTCCCCCCGACAGGATTCTGGACAATACACCTGGAGAGGAAGTCGGCAGGGTGAGTGACGGTTTTATTGTACACGTCCTATGTTTCCCATTTTGGTACTTCCTTCTTCCTCACAGTGCCTGGAGGCAGTTGGGGTGCTTCCGCATAGAGTAACTGCCTTGTGAGCACACAAAGTTCATGCACTGAGGACAGCACAGTGGACAGCCGAGAGCAAGATGGGACATTTGTGATGTCATGGGGCCCCTGCTCCAGCCCTGAGCTAGCTACCTCCAGAATTCTTTCACCTGTAAGAAGATAGCCTTTCACTTGATGAAGTCACTGTTTCTGGAGCTTTCTGTTCATGCGTATGAAAACAGCAAGGGACACTCTAATCATCGTCTTCAGCTTTTCAGACACAGACCCAACAGCAAGCTGAAGAAACTGATGGTTGCTGGGGGCGGGGGATGGTGGTGAGGGGGGCAGGCAGAGTGGGTGAGAGGAGAGGGAGAGACAGGCTTACAGTCATGGGGTGAGGAAGTCACGGGGATGAAAGGCGTAGCAAAGGGAATACAGTCACTGGTACCGCAATCGTGTTACATGGTGACAGGCGGCAGCCACACCGGTGGTGAGAACAGAATGACATATAGGGAGGTGAATCACTATGCTGTTCACCTGAAACTAATGTCACAGTGTTTGTCAACTATACTCAGACTAAAAACTTATGTATATGAAACTGTATATTTGAAAAGAATAATTATTTACATCTTTTCTCCAATATATGCTACTAAGCTCATCCCTGAATACCATGATGATGGAAATTTAAATTTTGTAAGGGCTTACTTCAGTCTCTCAATACTTCTGTCTTTCTCTTTTTAAATGCCATTCACAGAAAATTTTAAACATACATAAACATGTACAAAAGGAGCAAACACTGTAACATGATCGTATTTATCTTCATGATAATCAGCTCATGGTCACTGCCTTTTTATCCATAACTTCACCTCCTCTGCCCCTCCTCCCACCATTGGATTCTTTTTCTAAGCTAATCAGAAATGGCTTATCTTAAAAGTGCAAACTGGAATAAAGTATTATTTCACTTGAAGTAACATTTGGTGATAAACATATTAGCAAGGAACGCTTAAAGAAATTTACCCCCAAATCATTTACTGTCACTTAGGAAAGGGAGGGAGTCTGGGAGAAGATGATCTTCCCTCCCAAAAAGAAATTTCCATTTGGTGCAGGTGAAAATCAAAGCAGGGCTATAATGGAAGAGTTGTGCTTTGGCTACCTAAGGGCTTAAGGATGAAACATACTTCAGAATAGTGAAGGACTGCAGAAGGAACCCTGTTCAGGATAGATTAAAACTATCTCTGCAATCCAAGAGTGTTTTGTTAACAATTCACAACTTTAAAGTAAACGCTATGTTGTTCCTTCTAAAGTGGTAATTGCTTTCCACAGTGTTTAACCAACAACCTTGAAAAAAGTCTCAAAGTCTAGCCTGATGTCAAATTCCTTATATTCTTTCCTTTTTTTGATCTACCGTATATTTTATAAACATAGCCAACGGCCAATGAGAAGAAAGGCCACTTGTGTTTTACAGTTTGCTTTCCACTTCTCAACTTTTCTGTTTTCAACTTCTTTCTTAATAGGGTGTTTTTCAACCCCTTCTCTAGAAATATCCAATGTGTTTAAGTGTGATATGTTTGTTTCCCTGTGATTATATGCTGCATATTCAAATATGTAAGCACACCTGATATAAAAAATGAGCAGACAAATAAAAACACAGACTCTTAAATAGAAGGACAAACTGGTGATTGCCAGAGCAGAAGGGAAAAGGGGCAAAGAGGTGAAGGGATCAACAGGTAAAAACTCCCAGTTATAAAATGACGAAGTCACTGAGATGAAAAGTATAGCAATGGGAATACTGTCACTAACATCCTAATCATACTGTATGGTGACAGACGGTGACCACATTGTTGGTGTTGAGCACTGAGCAATGAAGGTATAGAGTTGTCTAATCAATTTGTTGCACACCTGAAGGTATTAGAAATTAAACAGCAATTATAGTTCAATAATAAATTTTAAAAATAAGGTCTCTTTTGTTTGATTTTTAACTAAACAAAATCATTCTATATTAGTCTATGACTTCCTATCGTAAAATAATGTCATCTCAAGGTAAGCAAATGTTTATATTATCCAATTTCTGCATGCGTATATATCCACATATAATTTTGCACAAACTAGAGTATATAATGCAATGCTACATTGTTTTTCTTAATGTACCTGTTTAGCTGTTTTCTTTTCCTCTTCCTTCCCCTTTATCTTCTTTAACTATTCCTGCCTTTGGTTACCAACATTAGGTTTGGAATCAAAATGTTTTAACTTAAAATCTTGGGTTCCCCAGGCATGTAGTCTAGAGCAAGATAGCATTTCCTTGCTTATAAAATGAGGACCATAGCTGTGTCTGCAGTGTAGGACGGCTGTAGTAAGGCTGCAGTAAGGTTAAGCACATGAAGGTGCTTAGTACGCTCTCTGTAGAAAGAAAATTTGGGCAGCGAGATTTGATATTAACTGTCCCTTGCTCACCTTTCTTTCCAGTTTGTTACATTTTGCTACATTCCAGTTCTTGTTACATTTTTTACATTAGCTGCCTCTCTCTTTGGCATTTTCTCATCTATTTAGTTAAGCATTTTTTCTCATCTTACCCACTAAAATATAAGCTCTAAGAGAGTGGGAATCTGGGTTTTCTTGTTCCACACTGTGTCTCCGTGTCTTAATATCACGTATGACACAGTGCTCCTCCCTTAACATAGGCTTGTCGAATGAATGAATGATTTCATTCTGTATTTAGGGCAGAGTAACCCAAAGAAAAGACAGGTATCATTTTCTCATTTTTATAAGTAACAGAAGGGAAACTAAATGCTTTCCTTAAAGTTATAGGAAGCTGTTGAGCTTGAATCCAATTTTTCATTCTGTACGTCAAGTGTTCTTTCCACTGTTTCTTAAATATTATTTATCTTTTTAATATTCACACAATCACTCTCTTCAACAAGAGTGTAAATCTCTTCAAATCAAGTATGCTGTCTCTAGTTTATATAACAATGCGTAGCTCACACTAAGCACACAATAAGCGTTTGTTTGGAGCAATCGTCTCCTCTTTCATGGGTTTATGCTGTTGTTTTTGCCTACTGTGTGACAGATATAAGATGGCTTTTTCTAAGCTTACTATAAAACCTTGTTTGTTTAGATGCTTGGAGTCAGAATTAATTTGGCAACAGGTAAGCATGAAACGTGGATGGCACTCTTAGGAGACAATGATGGTTTCTGAACCTTAATCTGCAGAGCAGAGCAGAAGTGAATCCCAGGCAAGGCAATGAGCCAGGAGACAACTGGGAGGCAACACAGTTCATGTTATAGCCATTCTGCAGCAGGAGACATCAGTGGCTTGCACAGTTGGAGACATGAGGGCAGGTGCTGTGCAGGCCCCGTGACAATCCAGGGAAATTAGGTGGAATATTTCAGCCAGAAATAGACAAAGATAGAAACAGAGTGGAGAGAATTTTTAAGCATTTAGAAAGCTGGTGCTTGGAATATGCTCGGCTCAGATGGCTGCACTGAGGCAAGATGAAACCAAGAGATCTCTGACGCTTTCAGAAACTCTTCTCTCAAGACTCACACGGATGCTGCTTGCTGTACAGGGTGTATGCTCTTAGACCATCAGGCTGCAAAACTATAGTTTGTGTCATATGTGGCACTAACAGCTGACCCCATATTATAGTTAAGGCTGCAGAGAAATGAAGGGGAACCATGCGGAATGTGAGGCCATGAGGGTAAAGTTCCTTTGATCACGTTTCAACACTGAGAGCCAGCTCGTCTGTTCCCGTCAGTCCATTCCTACTGCCTCCCATGCAGTCCAGCTCTGTGTCTTTATCCTCTGGGCCAACATGGCCTCCCCCTAGCTGGTCCCTTGACATCTGGAGTCTGATCCACAGTCTCTAGAATTGTCGTCCTAAGTGCAAGTGGCCCATCCCATCCACCTCTACACTCCTGCTGTGGCACCTGGTGAGAAGTGGTCCCCTCTTGTCTCCTCAACTTTGTCTGGGGCCAATCACATAACCAAGGCTGTCACCTGACTTTAAAATGCACCCTAGCGGGCCACCTGGGTGGCTCAGTTGTTGAATATCTGACCCTTAATGTTGGCTCAGGTCATTATCTCAAGGTTTGTGGGTTTGAGCCCTTCATTGGGCTCCCTCTCTCTCTGCCCCTCTACCACTCATACTCTGTCTCTCAAAAATAATAAATTTTAAATTAAAAAAGGAGAAAAGAGTTGAGGGGGCACCGGGGTGGCTCAGTCCTTTGAGCCTGTGCCTCTTGACGTCGGCTCAGATCATGATCTCATGGCTAGTGAGATCGAGCCCCATGTTGGGCTCCACACTGACAGCACAGAGTTTGCTTTG
Source organism: Hyaena hyaena (assembly GCF_003009895.1). Lineage (NCBI taxonomy): Eukaryota > Metazoa > Chordata > Mammalia > Carnivora > Hyaenidae > Hyaena > Hyaena hyaena. The sequence goes on along the minus strand of NW_024082811.1, from coordinate 73,103 downwards.
GATTCTCTCTCCCTCTCTCTCAGCCCCTGCCCTGCTCTTGCTCTCTTTCTCTCTCTCTCTCAAAATAAATAAATAAACTTAATAAATAAATAGTGAAATGCACACTGTCACTCAGGGAGCTTGTATAAATGCACATCTTCAGGTCTCACGTTCAGAGATTCAAATTCTATACTTCTGGGATGGGACCCAGAAATTTAATCTTTAGCATGTGCCCCAGGAAGTGAGGTAAAATACCACAGACTGCCAGGTTCTTCAAGTACCATGCTATTTCATGATTATTTTCCTAGGACATCTTCCCTTCCCACTCAATATTTTTGTCTCAGAAAAAAATGCTATAAATTCTTCCCAGTCCTACCCTGGTATTGATATTACTCTCTTCCCAAGTGTCCCTTACTCCTCCTTCTCTCTACCAGTCATTAGTCAATTCTGCCCCTGTATTGATTCTGTGTCTTGTAGATTCTTATCCTAATGTCTTATATTGTCTCCATTGTTACTTTCACAACTAAAGTATAGGCTCTTGAGGAGGTGATTTAATGTTATAATTCACCTTCCCCCCCCCCACCCACCTGTTAGCACTGTGCTTGGTACATGTTAACTGAGTAATACATGATTACAGAAACTTAGCATTTCTGATCCCCTCCCAAAAAGAATAAAGGACAAGTCTTGTTTCTGTATGTATATCCTCATCACATCAATCGATTTCTACATAGGGTTCTCCCAGTCCAAGTTTTAGTTTTCAGGGAGGAGAGAGGGCTTGACAGTGAGAAGGCAGAGTTACCATTATTTCTTTGCACTCCTTGATGTTTTGATCTGGAAGAACATTAACTCAAGAACCTCACCATCAATATATAAATCAGGCTGGAAAAAATAACTTATGATGAATTGATTTATGATGTAAATGGCTGGTTACTTACACGGTGCACACTGACTTCGAACAGGGGAACTAACCTGGGAATTCAAGAGAAACAGCCAGAGCAGGCTGCTTGGCAAGTTGTAGGATCCCAGGAATGAAGATGCCTTTAAAGTAAAAAGATCTATTTTTATCTCTCACTGTTTTCCCAAATCGCTACCATTCCTTTCGGCCATTGTCTTGACGACAACGCCATAGAGCTGTAAGTGATAACCCAGTACCTGCAGACTGAGACGATGTAGCCACATTCTGAAATGGGTTCCTGTAAAAAAACCCTTCTCACTTCCCTCCCTTATCCATGTCATATGCCCTTTATCATGGCAACTATACAAATAGCCCAAAGTCCCTTGCAGTTCCTCATATACATGTGTTTAGACAAAAGTGAAAAGAAGGAAGAGGTGTTTCCCTTGGTCCTAATACAACACCCATCTGCCTGTATATAACCTGCAAATCCTAACATAGGAGCCAGAAAGATCTTCACCGCATGTCAATACACCCCTCCCCCATCACCGACTCCAAGTACTATCTCGTTTGACTATACAAATGTACTTCAAATAACAGGAAACAGTTTTTAGACATCCTCAAAGCAGAATGTCATTTTGTAGTTCGAGATTATTTTTAAGGAGGTATGAAATTAAATTGTGGAAGTTGATCTAACTATACTGCGACTAATGTTCTCAGAAATATGGGAGTTCTTCCTTCTCCTATGGTAGTAATATGATTGAACATAATCATCGCTTCATGATAATAGCAATTACTTAAAAAGCATATTTGGACTACTGTTTGGAAGAATTTTACTGACACTAAGGACCAACTTAGAGCTCATATCATTAGATATTTTCCATCTTACCATTGTTACTGTTTGCTATTTCAAATGCAAAACTCAAGGGTAAAATGAGCTGTTTTAAATGTTCCAGAAATCAGCACTTACTAAGCCTAAGATGTTTGCAGGAGAAATTCAGAGAATAACATCTGAGAAACTTTGATTTTGGAGACAAGAGTAGGATATAACACACAGATTTTTTTTCCTTCAATCGCAATAAAGGATATCGGAAATATACAAAATGGCTTAAAATAATTTCTATAAAGTTGGTGCTTTCATGGGTAATTCAAAGGGACCGATTACATTGGGTATCTCAAGTTCAAAATTTTGAAAGGAGCTGGTTTTTGAGATATTAAATGAAAATCAAATTATTTCTCCATTACATGAAAATTTATTGAGAGAAAGTAACTGATATTTGGGTCCAAAATGTACGGAATCTTTGATCTTATACCTAGTAAGAAATCTTTAACATATAGATGGAACCCTGTAATAAATTACAATTTATCTGCCCCAAAGTTTACAGGTTGAATATTAACATATTTGAGTCTAGCAGAATAATAAAGTAGAGACACTCAAGATATTTTTCAATCGACTAGGCTGTGAGTTACACTGAATTGCTTGCAAAAGCTGGACTAGAAAAAATTTTGGATGTGAATAAATTGAATATAAAATATATAGTCAATTATTAACTTATTAGTAATCTGAAGCAAAACTTTTTAGGGATAGCAGGATTTTTTTTTTTTTAAATAAACAAACAAGTACATAGAAGTTCCTGTTTTTATTCTAATGATTGTGTAGAGGTGCCAGGATATCATAATGTTTAGAAACAAAGAAATATGTAGACATAAATTTAGCAGACAGATTTTTAACATCCAAAACATGTTTTTGTATTAACTGATCTTTAAAGAGAGAATGAGAGAGAGAGAGCACAAAGCAATGATTATTTCCAAACACCCACAGGCATTTTCTTGGTAAGACCATAATTCTAATGCATGCTTTAGGGTCCCTTTAATAATTACATGGCTAATAAACTATTGCTGTTCCTCATGCATATATAAAGAAAAATACCAGTTGTTCCCTATAAGAACATTTCAGAGTATTATTGGAAGCATTTGTTTTGCACTTTACACTTGCAATGTACCTTAATAATCTCACATTGTTTGAGTACCCCAGTGTGCTTTTGTGGTAAGTCTCTTGAGTTTTCATTTTGCAGACTTCCATTTACGTAAAAATAGTAAAATGTCATTATTTCTGCAGATTATCATATATATCATATATGATATCATGTATGTCATACACACACAGATAAAGAATATATATAGGGAGATATCTAGATATGGATAAATGTGTATAGATATAATATATTCTATATATGTGTGTATATACATATGCAGATGTCCTTTTTAAAAATGTTTATTTATTGATTTTGAGAGAGAGAGAGAGAGAGAGAGAACAAGCATGAGCAGAGGAGAAGCACAGAGAGAGAAGGAGAGAAAGAGTCCCAAGAAGGCTCTATACTGCCAGTCCAGAGCCCAACATGGGGCTCGATCCCACAAACCATGAGATCATGAACTGAGCCAAAATACAGAATCAGATGCTTAATTAACTGAGTCACCCAGGTGCCCCTACACATATATCTTATATGTGCTTAATACTTTTCCATTTTTCTTAATATAATTTTATTTTCTGAGCACTGTTTCGACAAAGGTACATGGAATGGAGAAAGGAGACACAGCCAACACTGATAACTATATTTATTAGGTGTTCTTTATGTTTTACAAAATATCTAACAAGTTTGCATGCATTTTACTCATGTGCTTCCTCACATCAGCTTCTTAAGGTAGATATATAATTGTTCCCATTTTACAGATAAGGATTCCGAGGCACGAAAAAATTTCTCCAAGAATGTAAGTGAACTAATGAGAAAGAGCCAATATTTGAATGTGGCAATGAGTCCCTAGAATCTGGTGTTTAAACACCAGATTCATCCCCAGAGTGGCAACCAATTATCATTTTGACCTTCAAAGTCACCTCCTCTTTGTGGTCCTCCTGTTCCTCAGGAAAACTTAGGTAGTCACGTTACAGCTTCTAGGATACTCACAACACAAACCTTTGGTCTAGATAAATACTGGAGGTCTTAGTAATGGACGTAGTGGTGCTGATCACAGTCATTTTCATTTACTGAGCACCTACTGTCTGCTGCAAACAAAAGTGCAATTAGTTCACGTAATCTTCATTATGATTCTCCACAATAAGTATCATCTCTTCAATCATATAATTTGGAAAATTACCAGGAAGATGAAATAATTTTCCCTAAACAATGCAACTAGGAAATGGAACACATGAAATTAAAATCCTACTGTATCTGAATTAAAGAAATTTTTTTCTTACCAGTAGTGAGTACATTGAAGATTCAGTGTATTCACAAGTATAATGTTTATAGTGCAGTTACGGTGCATAGATCCTCAGGACTTATTTACCTGCAAGTTGCAATTTACACCCTTAAGCCACATCTCTCCCTTTACCACACCCTCAGCGCCTGGTAACTACCATTTCACGCTGTTTGTTCTAGTTCATTCTGTGTAAGGTTCCACATGTAAATGATATCATATAATATTTCACTTGTTCTGACTGACTTATCTCATTTGGAATAGTGTCCTCAGGATCCAGCCTTCTTATTGCAGATGGCAGGATTTTCTTTTTTTTCTCATGGCTGAATAATATTCAATTGTATATACACACCACATCTTTATCCATTTATCCACTGAGTTGCTTGAAGTGTTTCCATTTCTTGGCTACTATGAATAATATGCCAACATACATGAGAGTGTATACATGCTCAATAACCTGTTTCAATTTCCTTTGATTATGTGTCCCCAGAAGTCAGATTGCTGGAAAACATGGCATCTCTCTTTGATTCTTTCAGAAACCTTCATACTCTTCTTGATAGTAGCTGAACCACTTTGTAACCCCACCAACATTGTAGAAAATTTCTCTTTCCTACATCCTCATCAACACTTGTCTCTTCTTGATTCTGGCCCTTCAGACAAATGTGACTGTTGTATCCCACTGTGGTCTTGATGTGTATTTCCCTGATGATGAGTGATGTTGAGCATCTTCTCATGTGTGTGTTGGCCATCTGGATGTCTTCTTTGGAGAAATGTCTATTAAGGCCCTCCACCCATTTTTTAAATCAGATTGTTTTTGGTTATTGAGTTGTAGGAGTTCTTCATAAGTTTAGATAGAAATACCTCATCCAAGACCTCATTTGAAAATACTTTCTTGCATTCAGTAGGTTGCCTATTCATTTTTCTGAGTGTTTCTTCTGCTGTCCAGAAGCTTTTATGTTTGATGTAGTGTCACTTGTTCTGATGTTTCATTTGTTTTTTGTTATTGTGCTTTCGATGTCATATTCCCACCAAAAAAAACCAAAAAATAAACAAACAAACAGACAAACAAAAGAACACTGCCAAGATCAATGGGGCAGGGCATCTGAGTAAACTTCAAGTTAATTTTTGTGCTCAGTGTAAGACAGGGCTCCAATTTTTTTTCAAATACCTATCCAGTCTTCTCAACACCACTTGTTGAAGAGATTATCCTTTTTCCGTTGGATGTTTCTGTCTCCATTATCAAATATTAGTGCACCATACATGGGAGGGTATAATTTCAGGCTCTCTATTCTGTTTCACTGATCTATGTGGCTATCTTTATACCAAATATCACACTGGTCTAATTACTCTAGCCTTGTAATATAGTTTGAAATCAGGACGTGTGGGAGCACCTGGGTGGCTCAGTGGTTAAGCGACCGACTTAAGCTCAGGTCATGATCTCAGGGTTCGTGGGTTCGAGCCCTGCATCAAACTGACAGCTGACTGACAACTAGTTCAGAACCTGGAGCCTATTTCAGATTTTGTGTCTCCCTCTCTCTCTGACCCTTCCCTGGTCACGCTGTCGGTCTCTCTCTCAGAAATAAAACTTAAAAAAAAATCAATGGTTTTCTGTGGCTCCCAAACTGTTCAGACTATTTTTCTATTTCTGTTAAAAAATGCCCTTGGAATTTTGAGAAGGATTGCACTGAATCTATAAATGGCTTTAGGTAGCATGGACACTTGAACAATATTATTTCTTCTAATCCACGAACACAGGATATGCTCTCATTTGTTTGTCTCTTCTTTTACTTCTCTCAGATCAGTCTTATAGCTGGCATTGTGTAGATTCTTTACTTCCTTTGTTACATTTATTTCTAGACATGCCACTGTTTTGATGATATTATGAATGGGGCAGTGTCCTTAATTTCCTTTTAAGATTTGTTAGTGTAGAGTAATACAACTGAATTCTCTGTAGTTATTTTATATCATACAACTTTACTGAATTCATTGATTAGAGCTCTTATTTTTAATTTTGGGGGATACTGAATATATAAAATTGTTTCAATGACAAATAATGACAATTTTATTCTTTTCTGATTTGGATGCCTTATTTTATTTTGTTTTGGTTTGGGTTTTTTGCCTGATTGCTCTAGATAGAACTTACAATACTATGTTGAATAGTAGTAGTGAGAGAATAGGGACCCTTGTCTCATTCTTGATCTTGAATAAAGGCTTTCCTTTTTTTTTTCCTATTAAGTATAATGTTAGCTGTGGGTCTGTGGTATATGGACATTATTATATTGAGGTATGTTCCTTCTATACTTACTCCATTGAGAGTTTTTTTTATGAAAAGATGTATTTTGTCAAAAAAAATCTGCATCTATTGAGATGAACATATGATGTTTATCTTTCCTTCTATTAATGTGGTGAATCACATTTATTGATTTGTATATGTTGAACCATCTTTGTGGCCCAGGGACAAATCCCTGTTGGCCATGATGTGTAATATTTTCAATGAGTTCTTGAATTCAGTTTGTTAATATTTTGCTGACAATTTTTGCAAATATGTCCATCAGGGATACTGCACATATATTTATGATTGTTATACCTTTTTAATGGAACTGATTTATCTATCATTATATACTGACCCCCCTTGGCTCTTGTTATCATCTTCGGCTTGAAGTCTAAATTTTGTACAATATAGTTATTAGCTACCTTGCTTTTTTTGGTTTCTACTTGTAAGAACTTTCTTTTTCTATTACTTCATTTTGGGTCTATGTTGGATATTGTATGTTATCCATCCAGCCACTCTGTGCCTTTGACTGGGGCATTCAATCCATTTCCTTTAGTAGTTATTGATATGTAAGGAGTTACTAATGCCATCTTATTAAATGTTTTATGTGGATGTTTTGCATTTCTAATGTTTCTTTTCCCCTCTGCTTTTGCATGTCTTTGTAGATTGACTACTTTCTGTTGAGATGTGCCCTGTTTTAGTCTTTCTTACATCAACTCCAGGTTTCTGCTTTGTAGTTACAATGGGATTCCCATATAAGATCTTATAATTAATACAGTCCATTTTAGGCTGATAACTTTCCTTTGATCCCCTGTAAAGGATCCAGCCTTTTATTCCTCCCTATTATTGACATTGCAAATTACCTCGTTTTATGCTGAGTATATTTTTCAAAAATTTACAGCATCCCTAATTATTTTTACTACTTTTCCTTTAACCTTTATACCACAGTGGCATGGTTAATACCCTATCTTCATAAAGAGTTTTTCCAAGTCTCACTGTATATTTTTCACCTTTATGTCTGTGTTGTGTGCTTTCGAATGTTTTGTGTCCCTGACTGATTAGCATCTTTTCATTTCAGCCTGAAGAATTCTTTCCAAATTTCTTGCAAGGCAAGTCTGGTGGTGGTGAACTCCCTCAGCTTCTCTTGGCTTTAGGAAGTCTTTATCTCTCCCTCATTACAGGAAGGCCACCTATGCAGCATAAAGTATCTTGGCTGGCAGTTTTTATTTTATTTCTTTATTTTTTATTTTTTTAAAACTTGGAATGCACCATTCCACTCTCCCCTGGCCTGTAGTTTCTGCTGAGAAATCCACTGATAGCCTAACAGGGTTCCTCTGGGTGTCCTCTTCACTCTTCCCTTGGTTACCTTTCCTGGTCTTCATCATTGTATTTTGGCAATTTCAGTACAGTGTGTTTTAGAGACAGTCTTTCCACATGGAGATAATAGAGTGTTCCAGTAGCTGCATGGACGTGGAAATCCAAGCCTTTACCTGGGTTTCAGCAGTCATCAGCTATTATTTCCTTAAATAGACTGTCCTCTTTCTTTTCTCCTTCTGGTGTCCTGGTTATTCTAATATTTGTCATTCTCTGGATTTTGGTGGCTCTGATAGACTGTCTTTGCTCTTTCAAAATTGTATTTCCCTTTTGTCTTATGTGTCATTTCCAAAACTTCTATCCTCACCATCACTTATTCTTCCTTCTAGTTGGTCTGCCCAGTTACTGATGCTGCCTCACCTGATTTTAGTCGCTGGCTCTTCAGATTAGGATTTCTGTTTGGTCGGTTTTTTTTTTTTTTAATTCGCTAATTTTATTCCTGATTTCACTGAATTACCTCTCTTAGCTTCCTTGTAACTCCCGAAGTTTCTTCAAAATCACTACTTTAAATTTGTTATCAGTTAGATTGAAATAGTCTCTGCCTTTAACTTTGGTGGCTGGAGAATTATTATGTTCTTTCTGTGATGCCATAATACCTTGATTTTCATTTTGCTTGCTGTTATGCATGCCTGCTCTCCTATCTGGAGTAGCTGACACCTCTCTAACTCTTCTCCTGACGCCTCCAGCAGATGCATTGTTAGATCCCATGGTGGCGTCATTATGGCAGATGTGTTTGGTTATGTTTTCTGTCTTTGACAAAGTATAGCTGCTCTACTCTTCTTGTTCCCTCTTGTGGGCAGATTTGTGAGTTGGTAGGTCTTCAGTTCTTCCAGTTCACCCAGCTGGCTATTAGATACCTCTCTTTGGAATCCAGAAGGTGGAGCTATAGCTCAAGTTTGCAGTTTGTCCCTGATTTGCCAACCTTGGCCCAAGGACTGCTTTCTTTCAAGTTCCCTGTTTACTGGGGCTCCTGACCCTGGGTGCTCCTGGGAGCACATACAAGGAACAGATGGCAGAGTGGGGGGTATTGGTTGAGCATGTGTGTTTTGGGGTGCCTGCAGACCCAGCAGAAAGGACTCTGGGAGTGGAACTCCCAGAGGCTTGTGGATGGCCTTTCTGCACAATCCCATTACCACCATCAGACATGCTTATCTGCCTCTTTCTCAGTATCCTCCCTCTCTCAGTCTGCAGGGCCCTGACCCTAGTACTCACGGACCTGGTGGGGAGAGGTGGGCACCCCCCTCCTCCACACACTGAGCTCGCGTAGCCCAACTGTCACAGGCTGCTTTTCTCCTCCACCCTCCCACCCCCCTCCTCCCCCGCCGTGGAAGAGATCATCTCCACTAGTCAAGCCAGCCTCTTGGCAGGTCTCCTTGCAGCAGGGGTGGACCAGGGACATTTCTCTTACAGCCTCCGCTGAGGTCAGTTTTCTCTTTCCCTCCCTCCCTCCTTCTCTCCTTTCCTTCCTTCACTCCTTCCTTCCCTCTCTCCCTCCCTTTCTTTCTTCTTTCCTTCCCTCCGTTCCCTCCTTCCTTCCCTCCCTTTCTTCCTTTCCTCTCTTCCTTCACTCCTTCCCTCCCTTCCTCTCTTCCTCCCTCCTCCCTCCCTTCCTTCACTCCTTTACCCCTTCCTTCCCTCCCTCTCTTCCTTCCTGTCTCCCTTCCTCCCTTCACTTCTTCCATCACTCCCTCTGTCTCTTCCTTCCTCCCTTCCTTAACTCCTTTCTTCCCCCCTTCCTTCCTTCACTCCTTCCTTCCCTCCCTCGCTCCCTCCCATCACTGCTTCTTTTCCTCCCTCGCTCTCTTCCTTCCTCTCCCTTCCTTCCTTCACTACTTTCTTCCCTCCCTCCTTTCCTTACTTCTTCCTTCCCTCCCTTCTTCTTCCCTCCCTCCCTCCTTCCTTCCTTCCTTTCTTTTTTCTCTCATGCTATGCTGGAATCTCCCATTGGGAAGGCTAGGCTTGTGCAGGTCTTTCTCATGCATGACTGCCTGCCCAGGACTGCATTCACCCCTTTTTTTGCCTGACAACAGGGCCTGGGCACTTTCTGGCTCCACTGGTCCCTCAGCCCTAGGGGAGTTTGTCTGTATCTTGTGGCTTCCAGTGGCTTCCAGTGGTGGGTGAGGTTCCTCATTTTACACATATTAACGTTCACTTATTTTTGATTAATGTCAAAACTAGTTTATAAATACAAAAGGAATTTGTCTCATTATTGTAGACACGGTCATGCAGGCAAAGAAGAACATTTGAAATTAAAAAGGACACAGTGTCCATTCTTCTTCATGCACAGGGAATTGTGATTAATGGCTGATTATGTTGAAAAAATGTGATGATAAAAATGCTCCAAACTATTCTAAATAGACAGGCGAGTGCCATTTAACTCTAAGCATAACTGGTGTTTGTGGGATTCACGTTAATAATTCACTCTGTCAAAAAAACAGGCAGTAGTTTTAACTGCCTGCAGGCACTTTGCTGTGTTCCGGCCTCACAACAATGAATCAAAGCCTGTACAGTCTTAGTTCTTAGGAAACTTGCAATCTACTATAAATGATCCTAATAGTCCCCACTTTAGGATAAAAGGTTCTGTTAGTTGTGGGCAGAAAACTCTGAGCCACAGGCTTACATGTTCTCCTTCCATCCTCAGGTTCCCTGTAGAGCATGGATTGATATTCACAGTCTAACTGACTTCTGCATATTTACAGGTGATTCTGCTGACCTCTCCACCGCTGCCTTAATGGAAATACAATCGTGTGCCTTACTCATGTAATAAGACTCACAGAAGAAATTTCTCTCACATATTCCAGGGGTGTTATTCCTGAATGCCTGTCACAGAATTAAGAAGGTACATCTTCTTAGAGCCTTAATTTTAACTAATAGTCAATAAGTTAAAAATTAAAATTAAAATCAAGAACAGACATACCAGGGGAAAGAATGCCAAATTCATATCAATACTAAAAATACAGTATAACACTTCAAAAATATTAACTTAAGCAGCATGCTTTCATAAAACTAAAGCCCAAAAGGTAATACCTGAGGTTTCTTTTAAAAAATAGTAACTAGTATGTTTACAGTTTCCTATCAATGTCTCATTTGTGGACAATGAAAAGATGTTTTAATATACAAAATAGGGATTTGCAACCTACAGGTACATCCTGTAAGCAGCTAATCTGAGACTATGTGGGAAGATAAAAATGATCTCTTTATTCAATTTCAAATTGCCAATATTTACTTTCCTCAAAGTCAGAAATCAGTTTGTTTTGCCTCCACTAAAAAGAACAAAACAAAGAACAACAACAACAAGACTAGAATTTGTGAAAGAGTGAAAATGATGGGGAAAATGACATTTTGTGGGATGTAGTGGGCATTTTGAATCAGACTGAAATCAAGCTGAAAGAATTACTGGAACACATATCAGAATGGTATTAAGTGACAATTATTTGTTCATCATTGGGCCTCAATTGAGGATATCAAGACTCAAGGTGTCAAAAGAATTTTCAAATAATAGAAATAAAACACTCATTTTCATAACTGCTAACCTGACACAGCAAGGAAACCCAGTAGAGGTATCAACCAGTCATTAGAAACACAAAGAAAAAAAAAGAACGAAATAACAAACAACTTTGCTTATAACAGGATTGCATCAATCTTCACTACAAAGACATCTTTTTTTTTTTTTTTTTCAAAGACATCTTAAACTGACTATTTCTAAGACTTCAGATAAAGTCTCAAGGGTAGGTTCTCAATTATTCATTTTGTTTTTTAATTGTTTTGAATTCATGTATAACCTTTGGTCTGACTGTATAATAAAAACTCTCAGATGGCTAAAGAAATCCTTTGAAGGACAGTAAATACACCTGGTAGAGACGCTTGGGGAGATCACTTGTCTCGCCCACCTGGACTGATAACAGCTCTCCCCTTCCTACTCACAACCGTTTTAAGAAGCAACCCTCTTAACTACACACAAAGGGAAAAATTCAAACAACTGTTTTGTAGATTTGTAAACTTTCAAAAGCAAAAACAAACACACAAGAAGAAAGAGACCAGCAAAAGCTAGAGCAGGGAAAAGAAGACTGCTTGAAAGAGCCTTGTTTCCAGGGCGTGTGGAGTTAAGAAGGTGCGTTCAGTGCTAAGCAGCCAGCACTTGAGACTGAAGAAGTCAGAATGGCTATGTGCCAAAATGTGAAGGCTAGAAAATAGTGATAAGAACTGATACAAAAACAAAATAAAACAGAACAACAACTTGCTTCTGGTTACCAGTGGCAAGTACTCTGAGTAGAGTACAGTGGAAGCATCTTTAATATATTAGCATATCTCCACCTTCTGTTTAATAAAGCCCTTTGTGTTTTAACCAAGCTGAATATGCAGTAATGGTGCACAGCTGTGACAATTTCCCAAATCTTTTATGATCGAGTACAATTAAGAGATTCATTTTTTATTCGTTCTAAGGAATATGCATGCACTATTTGCTTAAACTACATCTTCTGGTACAGACATAAAATAAATGCTCGCTTCAGTATGTCCCTCACGGTTTTATCAAATAGTTATAGATGAAGGGATACCAGATACTTTCATCTTCATGAATCCACACAGCACATGTTCAAGTGTATTTAAATGAATTATGTTAATAATTCCAATTAGAAATACAGGGCATTTGAACGTTTGTTTTGAAAACTCCTATACGAGTTACTTTAAGTCCAAGAAACATTTCATATCATTCAGGTTACTGTTCTAGAACCTTTAAAACGTGTATTACTTCTTGAATGCTGAGAACAAACTGAGGGCGGAGGGGGGGTGGGAGAGAAAGGAAGAGGGATGATGAGAATGGAGGAGGGCACTTGTGGGGATGAGCACTGGGTATTATATTGAAACCAACTTGACAATAAACTATGAAAGAAAAAAATAAAAAATAAAATGTGTATTACTCTAATCTATTCAGAAGTGACTGTCCTGACTCACGTCAGATTTCTGTGACCTAACAGACAGGAAAACCCATAGGCCTGCTGTCCCAGCAATGAGGATCAGTAATCTAGTGGCTAATATTTGTCATCAGGAACAGAAGAAATCAAAGACCCATTCATTACTCAGGGAAATCAGGGAAGGAAGGTCTTTGGGGGGGTCAGGAGAAGGGTGGAATAAGGCTTCAGGAGAGCACACCTGTGGAAGAACAGGTATAGATATATCTTAAAACAGTTCTGGACAGAGAATATCCCAGGAGCTTGATTCTAAAGCCAGTAATTAAACCTTGCTGTCTCATCTATCTGTCTCATCTATCCTAAATAATTCCCATTCAGGCCTCACTCCCCAACTAAACTAAAAAATTACACAAGTTATGTGTGAAGAGTGTTGTGGATATGCAGAGAAAGTTCAAAGACAAGGACTCCCGCTTCCTTCCAGCCAAAGCGTCACCCTCTGGACATAGCTTCTCCCGTGTGGAACCATCTGTCTTTTGCATCACGCTAACTCATTTCTGCCGTCTTTATTGTCTAAATTGGAAGTCAAAATATTGGTGGCCTGCATGCCACATGAAGCATACAGATGTGTTTTGTTCAGCTTATAAAATAAATCAAAATTTAAATTAAAATGGCATCTATAATATACAGAATTTACTATTATTCTGATAAAGAAATGGAGGATTTTATTTCCTGCATGTTTACAAGTGGATAGAACCTAATAGCCTTCCCTGTTAATACTGCTTACTGCCTACCATGGCCCATGGCCCAAGTTCCAACAGTCTAGGTAAATAAAATCAATACCAGCTTCCACCATTTGCCCTAAAGATTTATGATTTAGATACAATCTATAGACAAAAGGCTCATTATAATAACAGCATTGTGTGGAAGTGTGTGTGTGTGACACAGTTTAATTCTATGTAATTCATATTATTCCTATTAGATATGTGATTAACATTAAGGATTTAAGCAACAGGAAAAATACAGTTAGGATAGAACACATTTTTCTTAAATGTGCCTTTCATTTTCTTAGCGACCAGGGGTCATTATCCACTCTTTAGTCTTTTCATAATTGGTAATTACATTAGCATTCTGAAATTTAATCAGTAAATGAGGGGCTACTAACTTTTACAGAGTTGTTTTCCTTATATAAAGTGCCCCAGCTTGCTGGCCTTTCTGACTTGTGTCTGCTTTGTGCGTTTCCCCTGCCTCTTGTTTTATGTTCCTTCCACTACTTCAGCCTCCAGCAAACCCACTGCATATACTGGGTGCTATTTAGTCAATAAACAAGCAAAAAAATCATAAATGAAACATAATATATGATTTGATGTCAATAAAATTCTGGATAACTGGAGGAGATAAGTAACAACCTCTTTGCTTAATGCTTCGAAACTTTCCTATTTACTTATCATTTCACAGTTATATATTCAGAAGGTTTGCAGCTGCTGACCTTTTAGAAAATGATTCTTTGGCACACATGAAAAGCAGCAGAATGCATCATTGCGTATACAGCTTCACACAGCAGAGCCAAATTGTTTTCTCTTATGACAGTTGTCTTATAGGCTCAATAATAAGAGGATTAAAATACATGAGGAACTGGACACAATTTTTTTTTTTTTTTTCATCAACTTAGGTCTGATGTTGGCAAATATGTTTTGGAGAGCTTCATTTAACTCCTTCATAATTTATGGGAAAAACTCTCTTTCCTCATATCTATGTACTTCTTTCACAGGAAATAACTCAGAATGACTCATTGAAGACTGGGGAAAGTAAACAATAAAATGACAAAAAAGGAATCTGTAATCATGCTTTCAGTCCTATGCAACATCCAAAAGCAATCTAGCCAGGAGACCACGAATGTCTTATAAAAATACGTTTTTGGGTTTTTTTTGTTTTTGTTTTTTTTTTTTTTGCAGTTAAGAATCAAGTTAGGATGTTATAAATTATAGAAAATAAAATATTTTTCCTATTTATTCAGAACACACAAAACCACCATATTAGGTTGAAGACCAATTGCTTGATCTCAGCACTGATGACCCATACACAACATCAGTCTTATTTTAGTATTTGATAAGCTTGTACAGTCATCCATTAATTTACCCTAATTTTTTAGAGCTTCTATTATTGCTACACTTGCTATATTTCACAGTGTATAGTATAGAGTCAGCTGCTTTTTGTTTTCATTTGCTTTAAATTTTCATTTTAATTTTCCATATTTCAGGTATAGAATTATTATGGGATTTAGCAATTAAGAGTTCCAAGAAAAAGACATTGTTTCCGCTAGCAAGGAGACAGCAGTGGAAAAGAGAGATGGGATTAAAGCGCCTGCAGAAGGTAGCTGTTCGGAACTAGCCCTTCCCTCTCTCTCTCCTGAATACCTGGAGTAGTCCCCACATCTGTGGTTCAACGCATCCATTATGCGCTGCTCTATAAAGAGTCCACATTTCTTCCACTCTGATTGTGAAAACCTTCAGCCAGTGTAGGATTTTTTTTTTTTTTTAGAGAGAATGAAGAAGAATAAATTAAAAATGGCTGAAACGAGGTGGATTCTGAACATTTGGATGCCCAAGATTTTTTTTTATCATATCACACTTTGTTTATACTTTGCAAATGTTCATTAAAACATATTGGTTATTTGGAGATTTTCTGTTTATGAGTGCAAGCAAGGTTTTATTTGACTTTGTTTTGCTTTGCTTTCCTAGGAAGGTGTGTAATTCTACTTGAAACCCTTTGGAGGTCTGCAGAGCAGAGTTGGACTAACTCCTTTGGATAAACTAAAGTATATGTAATTTGCAACCACAGGGAAAGAGAAATATCAACATAAAATGTAATCTCCTCCTCCAATCCTAGCGGTTCTGACGATGGAAGGAAAAGAACGTTGATGAACTTCTCAACACCGCTTCTGTTTCAAAGGAAGGACCGACTTCTACATCCCTTCCTCCCCTCCCCTAACTGCATACTTGGATCAGAGCAATTCTGGGGAAGGAGGGACCACCCGAAGTCATGGCTTCTCTCTGTGACCTCCTCTCCTCTCCAGGAAGCAGGTAGGGGTCTGCAGTCCTCAGCCTCATTTGCAGCCTGACTCTCGAATGCTCGCTGAGGATGAAAAGGAAACTCTCATAGAGGCAGTGGCAGCATCGGTCGTGGGCGGGGACGCTTTCACACTCGAGACACACTCAGCGTCATGGTTCATTTCTCAAATTTGCTGTCAGCCTACCATATCTTTTCGACTTTAAATCTACAAAGGGCCTTTAGGATGGGCTTTAATCCCTCACTTAATGCCCTTTTGCCTCTGAATTTTTCCATTTTTGTACACGCACAGTGTTATGCTCTGACCACCACCTAAAAACATTTCAGAGACCCCTGGCCTCAGCACTGCCTCTGGATGTGTCCCGTTTCTGAGGATTAGCCCAAACCGGTTGTGCTAAAACCTGCCTGGAAGCCGCGCACACTTGCTCTACAGCAGCTGGCACTTGGGGGCAGACCATCAATGGTTCTGTTGTAACTGCTCTTCCTCTTCCTTTCCAGGAAGGACTCGATGCCATAAGCAACTCAGAGTCCATTGAACCTCGAACATATATTTCCAGAAAGATTTTTAAAGACATGTTTTAGAGTAATGTTAAACTTACAACAAAAAAATGAAAGGAACATCAGAGATTTCCCATATACACCCTATCCTCCCACACATATAGCCTCCTCCATTATCAAAATCACTTGTCAAAATGGTACTTTTTTTTTTTTTTAGAAATTAAGAATAAGCTTACACTGACACATCATAATCACCCAAAATCTACAGTTTATCTTAGGGTTCACTCTTGGTTTTAAACATTCTATGGGTTTAAACAAATGTATAATGATATAAATGCATCATTAGAATATCATACAGAGTATTTCCACACCAAAAAAATAATCCTCTGTGTAATGTTTATTTTTCTCTCTTCCACTGACCCCCAGACTGAACTTAACATGTATTTCCTCTGTAATTTTGTCTTTTCAAGAATACCCCCGTATTTTTGTCTTTCCAGTTGGAATCAGACATATGTAGATTTTTCAAATTAACTTCTTTCGCTTAGGTATGTGCATTTAGGATTCCTCCCTGTCTACAAATAACCTTTAAAACAAAGACTGTACCAAGAGGTAAGGAAGAACACTACATAATCATAAAGAAAACAATCCAACAAGAAGATATAATACTTATATAAACACTTATGCTACCAATAAGAGAGCAATAGGTAGATCATCCAAACAGAAAATCAACAAAACACAACAGTATCTTATTTTTATCTTTTTCTTCTTCTTCTTCTTCTTTTTTTTTTTTTGAAAGATTCTCCTGGAATTATACATTGGATCAGATGGATCTAACAAATATATTCAGAACACTCAATCCTTAAACAGTAGAGTACACATGCATCTCAAGTGCACATGGAAAATTATCCAGAATACATCACATGTTAGGCCACTAAACAAGTCTTAACACATTCAAAAAGACTGAAGTCATATTATGCATCTTTTCCGACTAAAACAATATGAAAGTAGAAATCAACTACAGGAAAAACTCTGAAAAGAACACAAATACATAGAGATTAAATAGCATGCTATTTAACAATGAATGGGTCAACCAATAAATCAAGGATAAATGTTTTTAATGTTTTTATTTATTTCTGAGAGAGAGAGAGAGAGCCTGAGCAGGGGAGGGTCAGAGAGAGAGAGAGACATAGAAACTGAAGCAGGCTCCAGGCTCTGAGCTGTATGTCAGCACAGAGCCTGACATGAGGCTCAAACCCATGAATCATGAGATCGTGACCTGAGTCGAAGTTGGACTCTCAAGCAACTGAGCCACCCAGGCACCCAGTCAAGGAGAAAATTTTAAAAAAATACATGGAGACAAAGGAAAATTAAAATATAATGGTCTGAAATATTTGGGATGCAACAAAAGCTACTCGAGAAGGAAATTTACAGCATTATGTGTCCACTTCAAGAACCAAGATAAATTTCAAATAGCAGTCTAAACTTACAAATAAAGGAGCTAAACAAAAGGACGAACAAAATCCAAACCAGTAGAAATAATGATTAAAGCAAAAATAAACAAAATAGAAACTAAACAAATAAACAAAACAAAACAACAACAGAATGGATTAATAAAATCAGGACCTGGTTCTTTGAAAATATCAACAAAATTGATAAACCTTTAGCCAGCTTCATTGAGACAGAGAGAAAAAACTCAAAAACAAAATCAGAAATGAAAAAGGAGAAATAACAACTGACACCATAGAAACACAAAGGACTCTGAGAATATTATAAAAAAAACTATATTGGATAACCCACAGCTAACATCACATTCAAAGGTGAAAGCTGAGAGCTTTCCCTCTAAGATCAGGAACAAGACAAGGATGCCCACTCTCACCACTTTTATTCAACATAGTACTGTAAGCCCTAGCCGTAGCAATTAGACAAGAAAATAAATAAAAGTCATTCAAATTGATAAGAAATGAAAAAAAAAAAACTTTCACTATTTGCATATGACATGATCCTATTTATAGAAAACCCTAAAGACTCCACCAAAAATCTAGAACTGATAAGTGAGTTCAGTAAAGTTGTGAGATGCCAAATCAATATACAAAAATCCATTGCATTTCTGTATTCTAATAATGAAGTAGTAGAAAGAGAAAGAAAACATCCCATTTACAATTGCACCAAAAATAAGTAGGGATAAACTTATCCAAGGAGGTGAAAGACATATACTCTGAAACTGTAAAACACTGATGTCAGAAACTGAAGACAACACAAACAAATGGAAATATATTCCATGTTCATGGATTGGGGGGGGGAAATGTTGTTAAAATGTCTACACTACCCAAAACAAACAAACAAAAAACCAGACTCTTAACTACCGAGAACAAACTGATGATTACCAGAGGGGAGGTTTGTGGGGAGATGGGTGTAATATGTGATGGGGATTAAGAATACACTCATTGTGGTAAATAGTGGGTAATGTATAGCACAGCTAAATTAGTACACTGTCCACCTGAAACTAATACAATTGGTTAATTATACTGTAAATTTAAAAAATAAGAAGAAGGTTCCTCCATGTCTTTCTTGGCTTAACAGCTCTTCCGTTTTAGCCCTAAATTTGGATGTACCAGTCTTTACCCATTCAATTACTGAAGGACATCTTGTTTGCCTCCAAGATTTAGAAATTGGAGACAAAGTTGCTACAAACATCCATAAGTTTTCCATAAAGAATTTTTAGATAGTCACTTTGTTAAACAAGAGACTATGTCCTAAGTCTGTTTCTCCATATTCATTTTCCCTTCTAAATTTAACTTCACACTAACTGGGCCATACATATAACCTCAAGGGCTTTCTCATGGTTGGCAGGAGCCAGGACATGTCCATTTATGTGGTGACACTGTGTCTTTAAAGCGTAACTTTTGTTTCTTTATAGTTTTGATGAAAATGGTCTCCTGGTTCAGATCTAGAATGATATAATCTGTTATTAATGTGCTGTTGAGAACAATGATCAAAGAGGGGAAGAAACTGACAGAGCCCAGGGTTACAAAGAAGCTTATGGATCTCCACCTATTACAATCTTAATCTTTCAAACATACACATTTGTGAAAATTCAATTAGCATGCATAATCTCAAAAAGGAAATAGTCCCATCCCACAGAGCATAAAAGTTTTGAAAGATGTAGATGCATGTAACAAATAACAGACATCCTATAAATGGGCCTCAATGACTTACATAAGATCATTACATACAGATTAAAAAAGAAACAAACAAACTGAGTTACTAAAACCTGTACTTTAGTGGGAAGCAGTCTTTGGAAAGAAAGATTATTTACCTATAGACATTAATAAAGTAAACCAAAGGTAAGCTAACACAGGATACACTTACTAGTTTGGCTTAACAAAGGATTTGTTCTGCCTTTCTTTTAAGAAGTCCCAGTACCTTCAAAAATGAGCATGCATTAAACTGGTGAAAGCAAATATCCCCATGTTTTATTACAACCAATTAAACAATAGACGAAAAGAGAAATTAAGAGAGGTTAAGAGCAAGATCAGAATTAACTGTCTTACTGGATGTTTCTTGGATGCCTGAAGAATACATGGAACACGCTTTTATACACTGCTTCCTTCAGATTTTCAAGACAAGATGACAGCACACCGCATTACGATCTCTGGCAGAGGTTCAGTTTTTCATCACATTTTTAGAAATTTAATGTAAAATAAAAACGCAAATATTTAGTCTCCAGACAAGCATTTACATTGCGTGTGATGATACTCAAATAACTTTGGCAGCATCTGAGTAGTTGGCAGTTTCTATAAAATATGCCAGTTAAAGAATACAATGTTACTACACTGTGTCATGTCACATTCTCCTAGAACACAAATATTAAATATTTACCACATGCACTATACAGCACTCAGTGGCAAGGGCTTTGCTGAGTTCTTGATCTTTTGAAAAGTGGTATTTAGTTCACACAGGGGGAGGTCAAATACCATTGTCATTACTGTGGCTATAACTACCTGTTCAGTAAAATAAGTTCTGGAAAGAATCACATGTTAAAACAAAACTATTTAGGGGCACCTGGGTGGCTCATTCAGTTGGGCATCTGACTTTGGCTCAGGTCATGATCTCACAGTTTGTGGGTTCGAATCCCACATAGGGCTCTGTGCTGACAGCCAGCTCAGAGCCTGGAGTCTATTTCGGATTCTGTGTCTCCCTCTTTCTCTGACCCTCCCCTGCTTAGACGCTGGCTCTCGCGTGCGCGTGCGTGCTCTCTCTCTCTCTCTCTCTCTCTCTCTCAGAAATAAGTAAAACTTAAAAAAAAAAACTATTCAGTAAAACTAAGTGTCTTAGTTCAACTCAGCTTATATGTTCAAGTTAATTAGTGAACAACAAAGAAACAAAAATAGAGAGTGGTCTTCTATAAGGGTTTTTTTTTTTTTTTTTTTCTTTTTGGCCTCTAGTTAAAAAAGCCAAATGTTTTCTTTGGAGAATATTTAGAAAATAGAGATTTGATTTTTAGATATTATAGACCTGTATTAGGAAAATAGTTAATGATACATAAACCATTATTTTCTACATGGACAACATGTAGAGTATTTTTCTATATTTTTTGTTTTTTATAAACACATATAAGATTTACTTCCTATTTATTCCAATTTATCTTAGTAACTCATTAACTTCATATGCTTTCATACTCAATATATTCTGGATTTTTTAAAATAATGAAAAACCTAAGTTTTTGTGATATTTTTAAACATTGCTAAAATTTAGTATAGATAATTAAGTTTGCTTACATGGAGGTCAACAATGCTGTGGACATTTCTGGATGATTCCAAAGGATATACAAGGAGGAAAGAAAAATATGCCAAAGCTTCAAAGGGGTAAAGGAATATTTTTTAATGTTTATTTATTTTTAGAGAGAAAGAAAAAAAGAATGAGTAAGAAAGAGAGAGGGATGTAGGAAGGGAGAAAGGGAGGGAGGGCGGGGCAGAGAGAGAAAGAGAGAGAGAATCCCAAGCAGGCTCTGAGCTGTCAGTGCAGAGTCCAGTGCAGGGTTGATCCTATGAGCCATGAGATCATGACCTGAGCTGAAATCAAAATTCAGATGCTCAATCGACGGAGCCACCATGTGCCTCTAAAGGATTATTTCTAATATAGTACAATGAAGGTATTACATATGTTATAGAAGTTTTCAGAATATATGTGGGTTCAATTCCAGGAAAAATGTCATTGACTAATGAGCCAATTGACATAACTCCTTTTAAACATATACATATAAATCTGGCAAACAGACTGCTTCCAATAGACACAAAGCACAAACCAAAACAAGCCCCACGGAAGGTCCATTACAGAATTAGTAGACACACTGAGCCTCCAAGCACATTCTCACACTTACACTAGTTGGAAATAGAAACCAAGACTTGAGAGCTACCGTTTTACTGCAACCTAACAGAGAAGGATATGTAAAGCTTAAAAGCTTAAAAGGCTAAGAGTGTTGTAGAACAAAGCACCAGTTGTATTCATTTTTGGTTGTGATAAGGGAAAAGTACATTTTGAAGAACTTACTATGCATTCCCTGTTAGTTGTTAATGACACGGATAAACAGAGCAAACACTCAAACCTTTTCCTCGGCTCTCAGAGCCTTCATCAATTCTCTATTCCCAAGGATTTTCAATTCCCCCCATAACCATTCCTACATCGCCACGTCTAGTGGGCTATAGAGCGTAATCCTGACCAGATTCCCGCCAGCGTAAGCTGCCCATGTAAGGCTTACCTTTTGGTCCGCTTCTTTGGAGGAATGCAATGTGTCTTATATAGGTGACCAGAAGCTTGTGTGGATGATAGTCAACTCTACCCATCAACAAGAAAAGATCCCAGCCATATCTGGATGCACTCTTGGACTGACCCTGAGTTCAGTGACTCCTTTACAATTGAGACCAAACAACCTTTCTAGTCATGAAAGAGTCTCCAGTACATGATGCAGGTAAAGCATTTTGCATGGGTCACCCAATTTAAACTCATACAGGGAAGAAATTAAGGAGCGCTGTTTGTGGATTTGGGTTACTTTCATTTAGCACTTCCACACGTAATGGATCTAGGGTTGAAAGGAGAAGAAATCCCTCTTGGGTAGGTCATTTGTACAACATGAAGCTCACTCACCGTTCCGACTTTCTTCATCAATAGCAACTATGGTGGCTGGAGGTCCTCCCCTAGCTAGTTTGCAATCTAAAGAGAGAAAACAACCATAGGTGAGAAGTAACACTTGCAGGGACACTCACCCTGAGATCACATTCATTGAAGTATATGTTGATATTCAAAAAGAAAAATCCTACAATCAAACTGATATGTATCATTACTTTCAATATTTTAGCTTAATTTTTTTTTCATAAGAACCACAGAGATCCCTTACAACATCATAACACAGTCACTTCGCACACCACCAAACTACTCAAATCTTACTGAGAAAACACCAGCAGAGACCACCGGAGAGCAGAAGTCCTTCAGGACAGAGATAATGGGATGGTAATTTAACCCAAAGAAATAACATAAAGGAATGATTAACAAGGATAAATTGTAATTAAAGCTTCACAACAGAAACAAACATAATTGGACTTTAATTGTGATAAAGGGTCTAATTAAAGGGAGTGAATAGAATTTTAATAATGTTCTAAAGAGAATAAAACAAAGACAGACAAGCAATGTTCATGAGGTTGTTTGGCATTTTTATTTTTGTCATCTTACCCTCATATTGCCAGTCTGGAGTCAAAAGTATAGAGTCATCAATGGAAGCAGATCAGAGAAATGGAAGAAAGGAAGAAAGAATATATGTATATATTTAGTGTGGACTGAAAGATTTAAAAAGCACTATATAATAACAGATACATCACATAATAACTTCTGTAAAAGAAATACGTAAAATCCTGATATCAGATTTTTCAATCCTAATAGAATATTAGCACAGTAACTTGATAATATGTCATTAGCACCTTGAAAAATTATTATTATGGATAGAGTTGAAAAAACACACAGTACATTTATATGCTTCCCATGAAAAGGTAAACACAAATTACTTATGAACAGTCTAGTATCCCTATGTCGAACGAAGCTTAAGATTAGTGCCTGTCAGTCAGTAGAGATGACTAATTTGTTATTTCAAATGCTGCTAATGCCCTGTCAAGAATCTCAGGATAATGAACATAAAAATAGTATCATGAGCTACAATATCCATGATATTTAAATGTAAAGGCTTTGCCAGCAAGATGTCAAATGTCCACTTCTGGGACATAAAACCACTCTCCTACGGAGGACTCAGTAAGCCTAATGGGACTATGCTATGCAGTTAAATGTCCATGGTCCACTCCTGTGACTGCAGCATAAACCACATTTGTTTAATGCCATCCAAGCACATGTGTCATTTGGAAGATTTCAAGGTTTTTCATTAATTTGGTCATTCAAATTCTATGTATTCTGTGCATGTGCATTAACAATAGAGCCTTTAGCAAGCACTACTCTATATTGTAAAGTACATGCTCTCTCAAGTGAAGCTCAACATCTCAGAGATTTCCAGTATTTTCCTTTCCACCCTTGTCAATAATCAAGGAGTTTCAAGTGTTAGATCTAAAATATCTCAGGCTCACTGCACTCCTCCCAGCAGAGGACATATGCTCACTGTGTGTCACCCCTACTCCTGCAGTGCATTCCTCACCACCTCCCAGGATCTTTGCTCTCACTCTGTGCTCATCCATTCTTCCGATCAGAATTACTTTTCTGCACCGAAACCAAAGGTAAATAATGGCACATCTCTGCATAAAACCTTACACGTTTCCTTTGGAGTAATGAAAAAAAAAAAAATCTTATGATACCACTGAAAGATTCCCAAACCGAAATGGCTTAAGATAACATTTCCAAAAATGTCAAGTCTCAACATGGTTTACTTAGAATTAAGGCCTGCGGCCATCAGCCCTATCAAACCACTTTACTCTTGCTGGGGCATATTTGGTATTTTGAAGGAAGTTCTGCTACCTGAATTCATTTCTGCCTCTCCTGCCTAGCAAACTTCTGTGGGTTTTTTTTTTTTGTTTGTTTGTTTGTTTGTTTGGTAGAGCAAGATTCCTCCTGTTTTATGAGAACTTGCCCACTTTCTTAGCCGGAATTTATCTTTTACCTCATGTTCACATAATATTTTGTAAATCTAGTTTTGTATTCCTCTATGCATTCAAACATTATTCATTCATTTAGTCAAATCTATAGATGAATTACTGTGGTGAACATGTAAGTAAAACAATTAAACAGCTCCTTTCTTCAAGGGTCTCAGGTGAAAAGGGATAGAGACCAGCTAGAACAAAGACCCATAACCAACCACACAGGTGGTATTTGGGGAGTCAATTCCTTAATAAGTTTACAGACAATGTAAGTGGAAAGGAAATACACAAGAAGGCAGAGGCCATCTGTGGAGAAGAGAATAGAGGAAACCTGACCAGTTCTTATCAGAAGCAGTTCTTAGATTACCAAACATTTATTCTGTTTATCTTTTACAGAGTAGTTACTTTTCAAGACCATTCCTTTGCCAGATGGCTACCGTTAAATGTATGGATACACTTTCTCTACTCAGCTAAGCCAAGTGGCCAAGTGCGACTCCCCACCCTTAACCCTACCTAAACCTCTTAACTGCTCTACCCTCAGTCCATTCTTTAGCCACAACCAACCAAATTCATGTTTTCTGTGCCATCTGCACAAATGTCCTTCCTCCTCTCCTTCCCCTGGTTGACTTCTATTTCTCTTTAGAAAATCTGGCAAGGTGGCACCTCATCTAGAAAATTTTCCGTGTTGTTGGTCTAGATTAAATGCTTCTTCTATTTCTTCTGTGCACACTATATTCCATTGGATAAGTCACCCCACTGAAAACATCAGTGTATCTTTCTCACAAGAACTCCTTCAGACCAAATCTGCATCATATTCACCTTAGAAATCATCACATTTAAACCGTAGTACTCTTAGTATTCTCTTAAGAGTTGTTCTAAAAGAACGCGTGTTGATTTTTTCTGAACTACAATTTGCCCAGCTATAATCTCCATTGACCATGAGAGCTGCCTAGAAGTCTCTGTTCTCACTATGTCCTCACCAGCACAAACAGTCCATGCTAAAGGCTCAACTCTGGTTCCTCCCAGTCAGTCCTCATTAGGAGACTTTCCCTAGGCTTTAGTCTTCCAGCAGGTACCACCTCTCCCTCAGTAAGATATTCTCATGTCTAAAAAATACTTTATTTTTTCTAAGATTAAACCAAAAGTAATTTAACTTTTTAAAAGACCACACTATTAATGAAGAGACTAGTAGGTATCTAAAAATAATATATTAATAGCATTGTTCACAGCAGCTAAAATGTTTGTTTCAGAATCATGCATTCATGAAAGCATAATTAATTAGTTTTGAAATGCACAAAAATATTTTCAATATTTTTGAAGTATATTCAGAATTGTCTTGAAAAGAAAGTAATTTCAGATGGAATGTCCAGTGATGTACTGTGTACTCAAAATATCAAAATGGAGATTGAAATGAAGGCTAGAAAGCAATTTGGGGGCTGGGTGATGGTGTTCTCTATGGTCTATGAATAGCTTGTCCACCACATGAAAGGCAGGTTAGCTGATGACGTCCTACTTTGGAAATAGACTCCCCTAATCTATTTAATTTCATCCTTGACTGTCCTGGTTAAATCACAAATTCATTGTTTTTCATGCCTCAAATTTCTAACCTCTTAGGTCCCTACCTGATTCCCACATCCAATTTATTGTAAAGTACAGGACATGAATACAGATGCCTGAATACTCTGTGCGATTTATTTCTGCAAATTTGTCATCGAGCTAAAAATAAGGCATACATTTTTAAATAATCTCATGCCACAAGTTGGATTTAAAGTGCAAAAGGAAAGATGGTAATAGAGAGCATTATACTAAGTGAAATAAGTCAGTCAAAGAATGACAAATACCATATATTTCACTCACATGTGGAATTTAAACAAAACAGATGAACATAAGAGGTTGGTGAAGAGAACCACAAGAGACTCTTAACGACAGAGAACAAACTGAGCATTGACAGACAGAGGTGGGGGGGGGATGGGCTAGATGGGTGATGCACATTGAGGAAAGCACTTGTTGGGATGACCACTCGGTATTATATGTAAGGGGTGAATCACTGAATTCTCCTCCTGAAGCCAATATTGCACTGTATGTTAACTAACTAGAATTTAAATTAAATATATATATAATATATAAGTAAATTTAAAATTAAAATATATATAAATATATATAGGGGTGCCTAGGTGGCTCATTTGGTTAATTGTCCAACTCTTGATTTTGGCTCAGGTCATGACCTTAATCACAGTTTGTGGGATTGAGCCCCACGTTGGGCTCTAAGCTGACAGTGCAGAACCTGCTTGGAATTTCTCTCTCTCTCTCTCTCCCCCTCTGCCCCTCTCCCCTTTTCACACATATTCTCTCTCTCAAAAATAATATTTTTTAAAAACTAATAAATAGATAAATCCCAAAAGGAAATATTGGAAAAATATGCAATGACTTGGTTACAAAGAGAGTAAATGTGCGATATGCTATTCTTATTGTGGCCTGGAGCTCAGAGGATGCTACAGAGGGGCCACAGAAAGGCAACAATCCAAACCTGTCTACACTAGGAAGTGAGAACAGCCAGTACAACCCCATTTCCACTGTAGCCTATGCTCTAAACATCCTTTTAAAGCCAAACAATGTGTTTTCAATAAAATTTCAAACCTATTCACTTGGCTTTTTGTGTACATTAATATTGTAATTGCCTTGGCCATGTTGATAATTTGCATATCGTGTTTCCTGTAGTTCTTTCTTCAGAGTCTGGGCCCTACTATCCAGGCAACACCTACACTTGCCGTTTTACAGGTGCCTTAAAGGTACTGCTACCCTGAGCCCGTACCTAGCATCTTCCCGCTCACATTATTTCAGTGAATAACACAATTGTGCTGCATAAACCAGAAACCAGAGGGCACCCTTGAGCCTTCCCATTTCCCTCAGGGACCTAGATTGAACCCGTCAACGAGTTTTGAATTTCATTCCTACAGGAAAACTTTTCATATCTACCTACCGCTTCCAGTCTCCAGTGTCACCACACTGATCCGATCTCTTACTAATCAAATACGTTTTCCAAACTATTTCCCCTACAGGCACTCTTGCCTCACTCTTTAATTTTCTATCTTTATCACAGTGATCTTTTTACAAGTGACAACTGGCTTACCTTTTCATGGTTTGCCATTGCTTTCAGATTAAAACATTTTATTACGACCTATAACTCTCTGCATGATTTTTGAATGAATACCAAAATCTAGGGCTTCCAAGGTCATGTGTGATACGGGCTCCCCTTCTCTCTCATCTTGTCTGTTTCTGAGTTCTCACTTGCTCTCAGCATTCCAAACAGATGTTGTTTTCTCTTCCTTCATCATTCTATGTTCCACCCTGAGCTACTTCAAGACCTTTCTATATTGTAGCATTTTGTTGTTTCTAATCTTTACTCTCAGCCCATCATTCACTTGTATATCTTTTAGATGTTGGTGTATTCCTTAGTTTCTCAAAGAAACTACATCTGACCCTGTGCTTCCCTGATGTATATACTCCCATTACTCTGCCTTCTAGAACCAGTTTATGACTATCTGATGCCTCACTGACAGATCTTACTTCTATTCCTCAGGGTTGTGTTTACAGGGCAAATTTTCTAGAGCATAATTAATTCTCAGCAATTATTTACTGAATGCAGAAATGTATGGCTTCAATCAAATATACAAAAATTGAAAAAGAAAACTCTATAACTCAATATTTTTCTTTTTTATTTTTTAATGTTTATTTATTTTTCACAGAGAGCACGAGTTGGGGAGGGGAAGAAAGAGGGGGACAGAGGATCCCAAGCAGGCTCCTTGCTCACAGCAGTGAGCCCGATGTTGGGCTTGAACTCACAAACCGTGAGATCATGACCTAAGCCAGAGTCAGAAACTTAATCCACTGAGCCACCCAGATGCCTTTTTTTCTTTTAAATACATGAACTATCATTCACATAAACAAGTAATGGGGAAGGAATGAACAAGAAATTAATTGTCTAAAGACAGGATCATTAAAGTTACCTCAGCAGAAGTGTGAGGGGAGAGGATATGCCACTCAAGAATATGCTACTTGGGTGTGCAGAAGTGAGGGCAATGGATACCCAGTGGATTCAGGAAAAGCTTTTTACCTCTCCTTTTACAGTGTAAAAACAATTAGAAAGGGGACCTATGCCATCAAGAGAGCTATTACTTGAGATAACTTTCTCACTGGAAAGCCTTATATGCATGTCAAAGCAAACATTTGTTTACTGAACATTCCTCTTCACATCTTCTTATGAACTGCCTCCTTCCCCCCTCTGTCCCTTTCCTTAGCTCAGGATGGTATGTATATAAGCCTCAACTGTCTGGCTGCCTTTCAGTTTCCTATCTTTGTGAGCAATTTTTTTCTTCCTGTTAATTGGTATATTTTATTACAAGGTGTCTCAGCCAAGGACTTCGTTGGGGGGGGCGTCCTCCCAGCTACATTTGAAACATCTACCATTGAGGTAAAGAAGGTGACAGTCGAATTTTATAGTACTTTGGGATTCTGTAGAGCTGTAATGGAAGGCCACAGAGGGTTCTGAATGCTAGAGAAAGAGGAGCAATGGAAAGAGAAGAGAGGAGAAAACTTTCACTTGCTTCCAAGTGACTGTAATTTCCGTTAGCATTTTACATGCCCAACAGTCATGGAGCAAGATAGCACTGATATCCTGACAATAGCAAGATGTGTTCCAAGGTCTTTCATGACTTGATCAAAATGCACTTGAAGAAATAAAACTCAAAGACCTCAGATGTCAAATCTTTTATGATATCAAAATCACAAATACTTTTGTGCCACCTTAGAGTTTTTATGCAGCTACTTCCTTGCCAGCTGCCTATAATTATCAGTGAATTATTCTATCCCTAGCAGAGTATTTGACATGTTACAATCTCTAATATATTTGTGGAACTAGGACTAACCTCCTTCATGAAAAATGGATAAAAGAAATAACCCATCAAGTCTTTTGGGGGAGTGTTTTCAGATGTTAATGGGATTTCTTCCTAGTATAATATAGAGGTTAAGGACATGTGATTTGCTGTCAGAAAACCTCATCCCAAATCCTAACTTTGGCCTTTAATAGTAACAGAATATTGAACAGATTATTAACTTCTTGTATCTTAGTTTATATAAATAGGAATAATAGCAAGTATAACTGCCTCATAGATTTACTACAACAAGGATATATGAGATAATCTATGGTAATTTCTAAGAATGGTGCCTCATGAAATGTAAAGACAGAATAGATATGCCTTTCGTTTTTATAGTATCGTTATTTCTGAAGCAATATATTTGGAAAGTTATTCCTATTTCTTTCCCTTTGATCAAAAGACAATAGAGAACCTCTCATCTTCCATTAAATATTCAGTGAGGGCTGATCTGATTTTTACATGAGATTGTAAAGTACATTCTCATTAAGGTTGCAAGTAGTCACATGAAATGTCACTCTTGGTTGTACGGACAGAAATACACTAAAAATTTTATTCCAGATATCACTATAGATACACTGTCTTGGTTTAAATTTATTAGATGCAACTAGGATCCTTGAACCCCAGGGAAAGTAAAGGGGAGCTCACAGTCACCCACGGGCCCCACTGTAATCCTCAGATATACTTGTGTCCAAATGATCAAGAAGAAAGGTCAAGAACAACTTTAGGGTTTCCTGAAATCCCTATTCTTCTCAACTTTCCTCTGCTCTCTGAATATCCAAAGCTGTCTTAACTCTCTCATTAAGAAACTTGCATTTGTGTGTGTCTGTGTATGTGTGAGTGCACGCACACATACACACACACACACACACACACACACACACACAGAATCAGTGGCTTCATTCCTAGCAGTCTGGCCTCTCATTCAAAGAGGTGCTGTTCTCTCCTTAAATTTAATTTTGCACAATATTTTAGTTTCAATTTGCTTGTCACAAGTAGCAGCACAGGGACTACTCTCATCTCTTCTGCTGATCTTTGGAATACTCATTTCCAGGAAAATACACAGAGGAGTGATGTCAGAAGACAGAAACTCCTTGCTTTACACTGTGATTCTCTCATCCAAAAGGAGTTTGACGGTGAGAGTCGTAAGATCAGTGGGACCACACACTAAGGTATATTGTCTAAAACTATAGTTAACAAAGACATGGACTTGGCCATGACTGATGAAAAGCTAAAAGGATAGATTAAACTCCAGGGCACAGTGAATACATCATTTCCAGCTCAAGAATAGGCTATGCTTTTATGATTAGTCTGCCAGCATTACCTACCATTTAGGGATTCAAATTTGACCATGGAGGAAGCAACACGTACTTTATGATGCCTTAGTGCCATTATTAATTGGATTATATAACTTGGTTAAGACGTTCCAACAACATGGTCTGGTGATACCTACTGAAGTCATTAAGAGTATCGCTCTCCATCACTGCTTTCATTAGGGGCGATTTACTGTAGAGACCGTGGCTCTCTCAGCCGTTGTTGCTGTTGTTGTTGTTTATTTTTTGAAATTATTTCACTTTATTCTAATTGTTCTATCAACAACAGTAGCCTTGTTCACAGATGGCACTTGGTGAGAGAGGGATGCCCATTCTTAATAAGAAGGTAAAGAGTCTAAATAGTTGAAGTGAAGGAAAGTCAGGGGCTGTACAACAAAGACGGGGCAGAAAATAAATTGTCAGTGGAAGTATGATCAGAAGATTAAGTAAATATTTTTAAGTTATATTACTACACTTGATTATTTTAGAATTTCATGTAAATGCGGTGTCAATCATGTTAGTCTTTTAACCCCAATGTGACTTTCCTATATCTAATTCATACGACATGAGTTAGAAGCTGTTGGGGTTTTACTTCTGTGGATGGTGACAGCTTTTCCTTATTTGTGTAACCTTCAGCAGGCAACCATGACAACATTTGTGGTCTTTGGGGTGAATGGGACCATTCTTGGTCCAAGGTGTAATGTGTGACAATGACATGAGACACAGCATCAGTATTGTGGTTATGGACGTGGCCTTGGCATGCAGACGGTTAGGGTTCAACCCTAGCCACGTTTTATCACTTGCTAGCTTTTATCAGCTTTGAGTTTTACTTAAATTCTCTGTAGCCCAGTTGCTTCTTGGCAAACAAAAGCTGTGTTATAGAATAGCTCCTGGCACACAGAGGTGATTTACAATTTCCCACTAGGTAAATTCTGTTCTATGCAAATGTGATAACAACACACAAAATGTGTCTATCTCTACATTTTTTAAGTGATGACTTTTACATATTTTAACTTATGTAACTAGCAGTATTACCTCTTTGAACATTGACAAGCTGTATTTTACTAGCAGATCAAATAGGTGTAGGATATGTTCGTATATTTGATGTGCATTTAACAGGCTGGTGCAATGACAGTATATTTAATTATATGTCCACAGATTGTTAAGGAGATATAGTGATACTAAATCATGCAGAGGTTCTCCTTTTTACAAATGTCTGAGCAATGCTTACAACTAAAACAAAAAGTCTCTCCTAATAATGTGATATATAATAAATTGTTTATCCCTTTGAAGAGCTCTTTGCAGGATTTTGCTGTTATTCTAAAATCTTCCTAAAAGGTGTTTTCGGTTGGGTAGGCTGTTTTGGTTTATTATCTGCTTTGCCTTTAGGGTTTTATAATTAAAATACAAAGGACACAAAAAGGAATAAGGGTTTGTGGCTATGAGGAAAACAAAACTATTCTAAAACACTTTATGAAAAACAGTTAAAGAGTTAATATCTACTTTGTTTCTGAAAACTAATTTATGTTATTTTCCAATTATTCATGATGAGGTAGCTCAGAGGAAATGCTCAATCATGATTCTTACTAAGATACTCAACAAGGTCAAAAGATTAAAGCTGAATGTCAACATCACTGTCTAAAGCCACACTTTGATTTTTTTAAATGTTTTTTTTTTAATTTATTTCTGAAAGACAGAGACAGTGTGAGCAGGGGAGGGTCAGAGAGAGAGGGAGACACAGAATCTGAAACAGGCTCCAGGCTCTGAGCTAGCTGTCAGCACAGAGCCTGACATGAGACTTGAACCCATGAACCATGAGATCATGACCTGAGCCTAAGTCGGACACTTAACTGACTAAGCTATCCAGGCGCCCTTAAAACAACACTTGCAGACAGAGAGATTGGTAGTAAGTTTTTGTTTACAGCCTGCTTCTCCTATTTAAGTCCTATTCTTGCCACAAGGTAATTATGAGTACCTAAACTATCAGTAAAAAGGCAGACTGGATTAACTGATGGAGACAAAATTTTAATCATTTAATTACTTACACCACAAAACACTATATCCATGTAAACATCACGTTTGTCTTCTTCTTTTTTTCCCCCAGCTTTCATCAGAGTTTTTCACATACAACATGCCTAACTTTAAAGTGTACGATGTGAGAATTGGTAAATATATAGATTGTGAAATGATTGCCAGACTAAGGTCAGTTAACACCTCCACACCCTCATATCACTTCCTTTTTTGTGTGTGATATTAACAGTAAGCTTTATACTCTTAACAGCTTTCAGCATATAATCCTGTATTATTAACTATACTCACAATATTGTACATTATTAGAGCCTCAAATTATTCATACCTTTGGGCTGGCAGACTGCATCCTTTGATCAAAGTCAACGTCTCGTTTTCCACACATTCCAGGTCTTGCCAACCACATTCTACTCTGTTCCTAGGGATTTGGCATGCATATCTAGATCAATCTGATTGATGGATTGACTTGAGAGAGAGAGAGAGAGAGAGAGAGAGAGAGAGACCAAGCAGTAGTGCAGGTGCCCATGAGTGGGGAAGGGGCAGAGGGAAAGACCCTGCAAATCTTAAACAGGTTCCAAACTCAGCATGGAGCCCAGCTCAAGGCTTTATCTCATGATAGTGAGGTCATGACCTGAGCCGAAATCAAGAGTCAGATACTTAACTGACTGATCCACCCAGGCGCCCTGGAGTTTGGCTTATTTAGATTCCATACCTAAGTGAGGAAATTAAATATTTCCCTTACTCTGTCTTATTTCACTTAGCATAATCCCCTCAAAGTCCATCATATTGTTGCAAATGGAGGTTTTCCTTATTTTTTATGGCTGAATAACATTTTTATATACATATACTGCATTTTATTTATCCATTCATTTGGCAACGGACACAGGCTATTTCCAGGTCTCCATATCTTAACTCTTGCGAATAATTCTGCAATGAACACAGGGGTGTGCCTATCTCTTTGATAATATTTTCTTCAGATTTATACTTGGAATGCAATGACTAGATCATAAAATAGTTCTATATTCATTATGTTGAGAAACTCCCATTCTGATTTCCAGTGATTGCACCAAATTACATCTTCATCAATGATACACAAGGGCTCCCTTTCTCTACATCCACATCAGCACTAACAAATCTCTTGTCTTTTTAATAACAGTCATTTTCGCAGGTGTGAGGTAGTGATATCTCATTGTGGTCTTGATGTGCATTTCCCTGACTTTTAGTGATGCTAAGCATCTTTTCATGTGCTTATTGGCCCTCTGTATATCATCTTTGGGGAAAACAATGTCTGTTCAAGTTCTCTGGCCATCCAATTCTTTGTTCTTTTGGTATTGGATTGTATAAGTTCTTTATATATTTTGGATATCAATCCACCATCAGATAGATGGTTTGTAAGTATTTTCTTCCATTCCATAGATTGACCTTAAAATTTTGTTGACTATTTCCTTTTCAGTGCGTTTGACCCCCACTACTTTTTGGCTTTGTTGCTTCCATTTTTGGTGTCATATTTAAAAAATCATTGTCAAGACCAAGGTCAAGAACTTTTCCTTATGTTTTCTCCTAAATTTATAGTTTGGGGTCTTACTTTAAAGTCTTTCATTCATTTCAAACTAATTTCTACTTTGTATAAGGTATGGATACAATTTTATTCTTTTACAGGTAATTATCGTTTTCCAAACACCATTTATTGAAAAAACTCCCTTTACCATTAGGATGCTTGGCTCTGTCATCAAATATATATTGTGTTGGTCTTTTTTGGCTATCAAACTGAACCGTCAGACCATGTCTCTTTTTTATGCCACCACCATATGGCTGTGATTATCATAGCTTTATAATAAAGATTAAAATAAGGTTAGATGGTGGCTCCAGCTTTGTTCTTCCCAAGAGTTGCTTTGTCCATTTGGGGTCTTTTGTATTTCCAAACAAATTTTAGAATTTTTGTTTTCTGAGAAAAAGGCTTTTTGAATTTTTATAGG
This sequence comes from Hyaena hyaena, assembly GCF_003009895.1. Lineage (NCBI taxonomy): Eukaryota > Metazoa > Chordata > Mammalia > Carnivora > Hyaenidae > Hyaena > Hyaena hyaena. Next base: position 38,486 of record NW_024082811.1, on the reverse strand, counting down.
GATTGTATTGAGTATTTAAATGGCTCTGGGTAGTACGGACATTTTCATAATATTAATTCTTCTAATCTATGAACATGGGATACCTTTCCATTTATTTGTATCTTTTTCAACGTCTTTAAATCTTATAGTTTTCAGTATACACAACTTTTACTTCCTTACTTAAATTTATCCCTAAGTGTTTTATAATTTTTGATGGTATTGTAAATTAGATTGTTTTCTTTTTTAAGTAGGCTCCATGACCAGTGCACAGCTCAACCCAGGGCTTGAACTCATGACCCTGAGATCAAGACCTGAGCTGAGATCAAGAGTGGGATGCTTAATCAACTAAGCCACCCAGGTGCCCCTCTTTGTTTCTTTTTAAGATAGTCCATTGTTAGTGTATAGAAACACAACTGATTTTGCTATGTTTAAGGTGTATCCTACAATGTACTAAATATGTTTACTTGGAAAGTTTCTTGGTAGAATCTTCAGGTTTTTCTTATATAAAATCTTATTACCTACAAAAAATACATTTTTTCTTCTTTTTTATTTGAATATCTTTTATTTCTTGTTCTTACCTATTTGCTCTGAGTGGGATTTCTAATACTATATTGAATAAAAATGGTGACAGAGGGCACCCTGTCCTGATCCTGATCTTTAAGTAAATCCTGATCTTTCAGCTTTTCACTATTGACCATGAGGTTGGCTTTTATTATACTTACATGCGTTCCTTATATACCCAATTTGTTGAGATTTTTATCATGCATAAATACTGAATTTCATTAATTGCTTTCTCAGCATCTACTGAGATAATCATTTAATTTTTTAAATGTTTCTTTGTTATTTACTTTTGAGAGGCGGGGAGAAAGAGAGGAGAGAGAGTGTGTATGTATGGGCAGAGGTGCAGGGGAGGGGCACAGACATAAGGAGAGAGAAGCCCAAGCAACAGAACCCAATGTAGGGCTCAAACCCATGACTGTGAGATAGTTATCTGAGGCAAAATTAAAAGTCAGACACTTAACCTACTGAGCCATACAGGTGTCCTGATATATTCCAAGTTTTTATTTCTTCATCATTGGATCTTAGCAGGCTGTATGTTTCTAGGAATTTATCCATCTCTTCTACTTTATTCAGTTTGTAGGTTTATGTATAATTGTTCACAGTAATCTAAGATCCTTTGTATTTCTGCGGTGTTAGTTGTAATGTGCACTCTTTCATTTATGATTTTATTTATTTAAATCTTCTGTTTTCTTAGTCTAAAATGCTTCACAGTTTCGTTTACCTTTTCAAAGAAACAGCTCTTAGTTTCAATGACCTTTTCTGTGTTTTTTTTTTTTTCTATTCTCTATGTCCGTTATTTCTGCTCTGATCTTTGGTATTTCCTTCCTGGTGCTAACTCTGTGCTTAGTCTGTACTTTTCTAGTCCCTTAAAGTACATAGTTGAGTTTTTTATTTGTGATCTTTCTTTTTCTCTTAATGTAAGCAGTTTTTATTCTTTATTTATTGATTTATTGATTTTTGCTACAGTCTTCCCTATGAGCACTACTTTTGCTGCATTTGATAAAGTTTGGGATATTGAGTACCTCTTTTCACTTATTTTTATTTTTTTTTATTCTTTTTTTGACCCATCAGTGTTCAGATATGTGTTTAAATTTCACACATTTCTGAGTTTTCCAGTTTTCCTTCTGTTATTTATTTCTAATTTTATACTACTATGGTCACACAAAAAAAAGTTGGTAGGATTTAAATCTTACATTTGCTAAAGTTTGTTCTGTGACCTGACAAATGGCCAATCTTGGAGAATATTCATTGCACACATGAGAAGAATATGCATTCTGTTGCTGTTGGATGAGATTTGCTGTTTCTGTCTGTTAGCTCCATTTGATGCAAGGTATAGTTCAAGTCCAGTGTTTCCTTATTGATGTTCTGTCTGGATGATCTATCCATTGTTGAAAGTGGAATATTGAAGTCTCCTCTATTATTGTATTGTTGCCTATAGTTTCCTTCAGATTTTTTTTTATATTTGCTTAATATATTCAGATGCTCTAATACTGGGTACATATATAATTGTTTTAACTTCTTGTTGAATTTACCCCTTTCTTCATTATATATTGATCTCTTTTGTCCCTATTACAGTTTTTGACTTAAAGTCTATTCTGTTTCATGCAAGCATAGCTACTCATGCTCTCTTTTCATCTCCATTTGCATGGGATATCCTTTTCCATCCCTTTGAGTCTATATATGTCCTTGAAGCTAAAGTGGGTCTCTTGCAAGCAGTATTTAGATGGGTCTTGTTTTTTAAACCACTCAGTCATTATGTCTTTTGATTGGAGGATTCAATCCATTTTCTTTTAAAGTAATTATTGATAAGTATGGACTTACTAATTCCATCTTACTGTTTTCTGGCCCCCTTGTTCCTTTATTCCTCCTTTGCTTTCTTTCTTAAGAACTAGTAATGTTCCCATTTGATATGCTTTGATTCTCTTCTTTCTCTCTTGTAGATCTAGTGAAAGTTTGCTTTTTAGTTACCATGGGACTTACATAAACCATCTCATATGTAGTGAAGTCTATTTAAGGTGTTAACAACTTATCTGGAATTGCATGCAATAATTCTACACTTTTACTATGACCTCCCATAATTTGCATTTTGGTGTCACAACTTAACTCTTTTTATATTGTGTATCCATAACTGATTATCGCAGTTATAGTTATTTTTATTACTTTTGTCACTTGACCTTTACACTAGTTAAGTGATTAGCACACCACCACATTAGAGTATCAGAATATCCTTGATTATTGATGATCCATATGCCTTGCATTAGTGTCTGTGCATGTGAGGAAACAGGTACCTCTTCCAGTCTTTACAGACTGGCTTTGGCAGGCAAAGCCCATCCAGAGACTCAGGTGGTATCTGTGGGTAGGCTTGTGTTTGAAGTCCTTAGGTGGGCAGATGTGTGCCTGGGTCAGGAGGTGAACAGGCCTGGTGTGTTGGTACAATGGGACCAGCCTCGTGCCTGGGCCTGGGAAGATGAGTGGGAGCCTGGATCACAGGTGCAAGTTGCTACTGGTGGGGGCAGAGCATCTGGGTTCACAGGGTCCATTCCAGGACTAGCATAAGCCAGGAATCTGGATTCGTGAGAGCTGGCCTGGAGGCTAGGGCTAGGGGGCCAGACTGGTGCCAAGATGAGCCTAGAACGTGGTCTGTGGGGGCTGGCCTGCAAGTTGGCTCTATGGGGCCTGTGTGGTGCTAGGATGCCCCGGCAGTCTGGTATGTGGGAGCTTGATCCTAGGTCAATGGAAGCTGGCCTGGCCCTGGGGTTGGGTAGAAGTCTGGGTCTGTAGATGTCAGCCGGACCTTCGTGGGTTCCCACCTCGTGCCTAGACACGCAGGGACTAGTGGAGAGCATGGTGCCACAGGAGGTGGGAAATGCTGGGGTAAGCAAGGAAACTGGTTTGTGGAGGCTTCCAGAGGTCGCCAGGTGCCAGGAGAGCCAGTGGGCACCAGTG
>NW_024082811.1:0-32500 GCF_003009895.1 Hyaena hyaena | reverse complement strand
AGATGCTTAACCAATTGAACCACGCAGTCACCCTTCATACTCTTAAAATTAAATGTATTTTCTTCTTAATCCAAAAATTGATTAAAAATGCTAAGAAATTTAGAGAATGTTTGAGAAAACAGAAGCGCATAGAGGAAGTCATAATTTCAATGTGAGCGCAAGGGCAGAGAGAGTGAAAGTAATTATGATTATATACAAGAACTCTCAAGGCATAATTGTCTGGAGCAAATAATGCTCTGGGTGTTCTGCACAGAAATAGCTTGAGTACTGCTTCATGGCACATTGTCCTAATTAATACTTCTGTTAATGACATTAACTCATCTTCATAATATTTAATTTATGCAAACTCTATCAATAATGGAAAAGTATACAGTATATTGTAGAAAGATTTACATCAATGGGGCTTATAATAAAAAATCCTAATTAAAATGAAATGATAATTTTGTTTAGTCAAATAGTTAAAAACATATTAAAACCATATGAGCCAGGGTAGGCTAGAAAGTAAAGAACTACAGATGACTAGATGATTTAGGGGGAGCTAGAGACTGAAAAGAAAGGAGAGCAGAGGGAGAGGAAAGGAAAAAAAAATGGCAAGAGTTTTAGGAAAAGTGCCTTTGACAGCGGGATGTTACTCTGGGAAATATATTAATACACAGATAATCAGACAAGCATTCACTGCTGCTAAAAGCACAAATGATAGTAAAACATCAAACAATCATGTTAAGTCGCTAGGATTTAGGTGGATTCCTAACGGTGTGGCCCGTATGCCCACTGCAGATGGGCCCACCATTCCAACCCCCTATCCAGTTAGGGCTTGTCTACCCAGCTCAAACCCCAGCTCCCACAGTGTTTGCGGGTAGGCTTTGCCTTGTAAACTGCCAATGAGTATACACTGCCATGATAGTGACACTTGGAAGAAAGAGACGGTCAAGTGAGCCAGGAACTGAGATCAACACAAGGTGAGAGCTTCTTCCAGAGCAGCTGTGGGAGAGAAATCCTGTGCAGCCCAGATGTCCCAGGAACTGGGGAGTGGGGATCCCTCTAGATGTTCCAGGTGCATGCGAGTGTTTCTCTGGCTTCCTTCATCTTGCCTCTGGAGCAACCAAGCTTGGTTTCCTGATCCTTCCAAGTCCTTCCAAGTGGATGCCTGTTCATCCACTCCAGTTGAATCAGGTTTTTTGGATTCTGTTGTGTGCACTATAAAATGTGACAACTTGAATCCAGCCATCAAACAGTATATTCAAGTCGTTCAAGAAATTCTGACCTTATTTTAAGTAGATTTATGTAAAGATTTTCAACAAAAGTCTAGTAAATATTCACTATTATTGTTTTCATTGTTATCAGTGCTTTCCAATTGCTTAAAAATATCCTAAATTTTTCGTGTATTCATTTGTAAGAAAACCTGAGATAAATCTGGAATATAAAATAAAGAAACTCACTTATCTAGAAAAGTTCATATGGAGAATATCACAAAGATTCTAAGTAAAACAAATCACCCTATAAACCATATAAAATATAGAATGCCAAGCAGTTGCCAAGCAGTGAAGTCTGTTTTATTAGAACATACTTAGATTTAAAACCTGTTAAGGGCATAAAAAATACCTTCCTGTCTCCTTGCCAGACGAAGACTTCCAGAAGCTGCCATCTGATGTATATGCGGAGTACCAGTTACTCCTTAATGCTTCCTTCAACTCAGCATGATCCCCATCAATTCAGATGGAAATTTGGCAGAGGGCACGACAGATAAAATCTCAAAGGGTCAATGGCTTCTAGTTTACTTGGGCAGCTGAGCTCAAGTCCACTGCTCCACGATGCTGCCCTGATGCTGTGGGAAAGCCATAGACAGGGGGCTCACATTCAGATCAAAAGCAAGTTATATACCAGGGAAGAGTCATCAGCCACCCAGTCGCCATCAGCAGTCGACTATGTTCAAAACACTTCAGCTCTCCTTCCTCCAACACTACTCTATTTTTCTTCCACTTATTGTACACTAGGAATAAAGCAAGCTAATAATATTTAAAAAAAAAAAAAAAAGTAAAGCAGTCGAGCATGCAGTTTAACATGACATTTAACACTACTTTACGTTTTGCAGGCAAAATGTTTTATTTACCCAGCAAGCCATCTTGCCATCCATCTTCTGTCACCACTCTTTGTTTACTATTGCTTTGTTTTTCCTTTTTAAAAATGTCAAGCATTTCAGATACACAAAAAAAGGGCACCTGATATATTTGTAGAGTTTAAAAATCATTAATATTATAATAAAATGAATATTTATGTCCAGACCTCCCCCAGGAAGACATAAAAGATTACTAGCACATTATAAATCTTCGGTGTGCCCAAAGGTAGAATTGTGCAAGTTTTGGTGCTTTGTATAATAGAACCATATTGCACGTATAATGTGACTTGCTTCTTTTTCTGCAATGTTATCTTTTGAGATTAATCAAGGCTGACCCATGTACCGTTATGGGCTTGATGTTCTAGAGCATTCTGTTGTATAACCAGACTACACCCACGTGCCCTTTCTCCTACTGGTGGTATTATTGTGATGAGATTCTGTGTGCGTGTGTGTGCGTGTGTGTGATGAACAAAGTGTGTCAGGAACAAGGCACATTATGGCGTATTTCCCTTGGTGAGTAATTAGAGTAATATTTTTAGACACATTTTTAAGAACAGAGGTGCTGAGTCATAAGTATGGTACATACTTAAATTTACTAAGTAATTTCAAATTCATAAGATAAAAATAGAAAGGAAGGAAACCATAAGACTCTTAAATATAGAGAAGAAACTGAGGGTGGCTGGTGGGAAAGTGGATGGGGGGATGGACTAGATGGGTGATGGGCATTAAGGAGTGCACTTGTTGGGATGAGCAATGGGTGTTGTTATATGTAAGTGATGAATCACTAAATTCTATCCATGAAACCAATGCTATGTGGTATAATAAACAACTTGAATTTAAATAAATAATAATTTAAAAATTGAAAGAAAGAAAGAAAGAAAGAAAGAAAGAAAGAAAGAAAGAAAAAGGAGGAAAGAAAGGGAAAGGAAAGGAAATATATTTTATCAGTTTATGAAATATATTACCATACTCTTTTGGGCCTTTCAACAAAGATTCTTAATTTTTTTTAGGTCATAATCTCATGGTTCCTGGGTTCAAGCCCCGTGCTGGGCTCCACAATGTCAGCATAGAGTCTGCTTAGGATTCTCTCTCTTCCCCTCCTTCTCTCTCTGTGCCTTTATCCCATGTGTACTTTCTCTCTCTCAAAATAAATAAACTTTTAAAAAGATTATTTTTAATATATCACCATCATACATTTTTTTCTTTAAGTGGCTACTTAAGAAAACCTCTTGGTCATAAGGACACAAGGATATTTTTCTGAAATTTCTTCAGGGTTCTATTTGTGTTTTACACACCTAAGTCATTAATAGTTTTGGAACTGATTGTTCTAATCGTTTAGTAAATGCTGAAGAACATTTCTCAATTTCTATGTGAAAAATCGATTATCTTAGAGAAATTTTATGAAAGATTTAATCACACCCCAATTAATCTACCAATGCCACCCTGTTTATACTTGTATTTATTTGTGGTGCATTTGTAGATGAGTTTTTACACCTCTCATTTGGTTTCTTTGATTTCTCTGGTCTCTCCCTGTACTACTATCACATTGAGTTTTTATAACTTTAAAACGAGCATCCATGACTGGTAGGAAAAATATCCTCATCTTATTCTTATTCCTTAGGAATTTCTTGATGAACCTTGATTCCCCCCACCCTTACCCATCTAATCAACTCAAGAGTCAGGATGTCAAGTTCCAGAGAAAATAACTCAAGAATTTAGACTGAGATTGCAATTTATTTGGAGATCACCTTCTACATTGATGCTAATTTTCTCCAGATATTGTTATCCCAATAATCAGTGACACTGGGAGAAGTCAAGGCCCTGTCTGATGTTTATGCCTAATGCTGTCTTCTACATGAAACCCTTTAATGACATTGTCAGCTAACTATTGTTGCTAAAACTTAACTGGCACTTTAATACATTAGAGGAATTAAATAGTAAAGAACAGAGCTGTTAGTACTAGTTTGTTTGGGTTTGAATCATAGCTGATGGCTCAGTCTTGCCATGTTTTGATGAAAGTTACTCATACTTTCTGGGTTACAGCTTCCTTACTGTACAAAGGAGACAATAACAATATTTTCCACAAAGAATTGCTGTAAAGATTAAGTAATGTCATTGTAAAGCAGGCGGAACAATATTTGGCACATTGTAAGTGTCAGGTTAAGTCTTAACTATTCGTGTCTATCATACAGGATTGTGAGAACTGAGACCAACTGATCAGTTATGTCAACATTTCTCAGCTAAGAGTGTGTGACAGTGACTTAGGGGTCAGGAAAACTTTACCCACCTATTTATTTGTAAACCAGTAAATAACTTCACTATCATTTATTTTTCCATGAAATTCCTACAGATCAATTTATTGTAGGTAATAGTCTGTTCATCTGATCAAACAGTTTATTGGTTCAAAATATTAACTTCACATTGCCCATCAATCCTAAAATATCTTATCAACTTTTCCCAGTCTCAACTAGTTCCCAGCCTTGAACGATCTGCATGAAATCATTTCAGCCCAGATTCTAAAACTTTAAAAATATCCCACTCTGCCTTATCCTTCTGGGACATTGGTAAAATTCTTCCAAGATGATGTTCTCTCTGATTACTATACATTCTAATAAATTTAGATATGCATTACCAACAGATTATCTGGTGATATGTTGAGATCAACACCCTAGAAGAATGACTGTGATCCACTTCAGATCACCTCTCTACTGTGGCCCAAGACCCTGGACTTGGAAACACAATGCTATAACGGGGGTTCTTGAGGAAATTGCTTCAACTGACTGTGGAATGTAAATATTGATAATGAATTTGAACTTTCATTTGTTTCCATCATGTCCCCAAATACTAATTTTATTTGGTGAACTAGGAAATGAGATCTACTTTAGGGTCTCTTGTATATTCTGATCAGGTTTGAAAAATGTAATGCTTGATGGAGATCTGTCTTATTATCAACTTTACTCATTGCTTCCTTCTATCCTCATCATTTAGATGAATCTATTAAGAGGAAGTTTCTAGGAAAAAGGCCAGAAATTTACAGTGATAAACTGATTCTGAGATCCAGCTCCACAGCAGCAAGTTCAGAAATTTCTTTCCCAGTATGGTATCCTTTGGACAAAATTTGCCTGGGGTCACTTTTCAAAACCTTATGTGAATGTTCCTGAGTCTTATCTTGTTTGGTCTGTGACAATTTGATTATGAAATCTACTCTGAAAAGTTTCTGTTCATTAAGAATCTCAGGTTATTAGATCGGGGATTTTTTATTTATTAATTCATAGAGTGTAGTCTTGGCTTCAGGAGTAGAACCCAGTGATTCATCTCTTACATATGATCCCCAGTGCTCATCCCTAAAAGTGTCCTCCTTAATGCCCATCACCCATTTAATCCACCACCCATCCCCCCTTCTAGCAGCACTATCAAGAATATTACCCATTGCCCCTTCTAGCAGCACTATCGACAATATCAATAACAATTATGGAAAGAGCCCAAATGCCCATTGACATGAATGGATAAGGAAGAGGTGGTACACACACACACACACACACACACACGCACACACAATGGAATACTACTCAGCAACAAAAAAAGAATGAAATCTTGCCATTTGCAACAATGTGGATAGAACTGGAGGGTATTATACAAAGCAAATAAGTCAACCAGAGAAAGACAGATACCATACAATTTCACTCATGTGGAATTTGAGAAACTCAACAGATGAACATAGGAGAGGGGAAGGAGAAATGGATTGGGGATTAAAAAAAAAAAAAAAAAAAACAGTCATTAACTTGGAGGTCCCAGGAACAATGTGAGAAATAAATCATTTCAACAATCTGTTGCTGGATTCCCTTGTTGTTGTTGTTGTTGTTTTTCATTCCAGATCTAATATTTTACCTTTGGCCATTGGATTCTTGATTACTGCACATATTTACATTATAAATCTAATTCATGTGACTATCTTTCAAAGGCGTGATTTTACTAACATCAGAGGGGCAACTCTGAAAATTTTTGGTAAGAACAAAAAAGGTGAATTTGGGAGGCAGTCATTGGAAATGAAAGGAGCTAAAATCCCCATCACAGCTTGAACTTAAGGTCCTCTCCCCTGCTCTTCATCTCTCTCTATTCTTTGTTCCTTGCGATCTCCTTCCTTTACCCCCTTTCCTGACAAGCTTCTCTTACCATCTGGTCAGCCTGACATTCATGAACATCAAATCCCTTTCAGCAATGGCCATGCCCCTGACAGGTTATTTTTAGCTTTCATCTACATCTGAACTAAGAATCATTGCACAAGACTTTTCAAAATCTAGATAAGATTCAGAGACATTGATGGAGGAATTCTAGCAACGTGAACTCTAAAGCTCCCAGATTTTTATAAATGTTTCCTATGTTAGTAAGAAAATTAGGTGTTAAAATGCAATGAGGATAATCCCAGGGTGACTTAGAGACCCTACAGTATACAGAAAACCAGAACTCTATAGGAATTCTGTCTATAGTAAAGAAACTATTTTAAAGTGTACCCCAAAGATTTTCCTGTGAAACTAAGTGAGACTTTCATCCAGTCCTAAAACAGAAAAGGTGACTCCACTGGAAATGTGAAGAATAGACTCTTTAACATCCTTGGAGAATAGCTGGGAGTAGATCTTTTCAGGGGAACGTGGACTCCCCTCTCTGTGTTCTATGAGGAGCTGGAAGCTGCAGTGAGCAGGGTCTGGAAGGGGAGCATCCCCACGTACAGACTGAGATCCAGTCCTTCAGTGAACACTGTGAAGCAGCCTTGAAACAACAGCAGAATTGGACTCAGAATAACTAGAGTTACAGACAAAGCCACTAAATATGTCCATCCAATACATCAAGCACCAGAGGAGGAGACCTCCTGAAATAAGACACTGTAGATTCTGTAAGCTGAAAGGATACTGAAAAAAGACAATTATTCTACACTAACTGGGAAAATAAAGGAAAACAAACAAAAAAGGATGTAATCAGAGAAGTCGGTGCTGGCCTGAGTGGTAATTAGGTGCCTGATTTCCCATTTTATTTTTAAAGTTGAAATGACAAATTTCTCCAAATACTGAAAGACAGTTCTGTAGGTTTTGACTGAGTCAGACACAGTGGTTTAACCCATAAGCCCTGCCTGATACATTCATCCACTATCTCCCTCAGAGTCAATGAGGAGCTTTGCGTTGGATACCTGCAAAGCCAACAGATACTCCCCTTCCTTTACCCTCAGACCTTTCACATTATTTCCTCCCTTGGGACTGTACACCTATCTGTTCAATGGTATACTGTTCAATGGAGATGTACTGTGAAAATGGAATACCCATTTATTGTTTTAAGTTTATTTATTTAATTTTGAGAGAGAATGTCTGTGAGCGGGAGAGGGGTGGGGAGGGAGGGAGGGGAGGGAGAGGGAGAGAATCCCAAACAGATTCCACGCTGTTAGTTCAGTACCAGATATGGGGCTTGAACTCACTAACTGTGAGATCACGACCTGGGCTGAAAACAGGAGTCAGAAGCTTAAGAGCCTGAGCACCCAGGTGCTCCTGGAATTGCCCAGTTCAAAGCTTTTGAGGGGCACTCAGGTGGCTCAGAAGGTTAAGCATCCAACCTCAGCTCAGGTCATGATCTCATAGTTTGTGAGTTCAAGCCCCACAATGGGCCCTGTGCTAACATCTCAAAGCCTGGCATCTACCTCAGATTCTGTGTCTCCCTCTCTCACTGACCCTCCCCCACTCATGACCTGAGTCTCTCCAAAATATATATTTAAAAAATAAATTTAAAAAAATAGTCTTCCAGAGGACCTTTCTCTTTAGCTTCCTTAATGTTATCTGTTCACAATCAGATCAGACCCAGTTTGGACAATCTAAATAAAACCCAAATTGAGTTTCTCCCAAAGGCTTCAGGCATTCATGGCAAGATAAGCTACTGATACCGGCAGCATAACAGAAGAATGAACCACATTCTGTATGACCCATCTAAATCTTTATCTACACTTGATCACTAATCCCAGAAACAAAAGGAGGACAAAGGCCAGCAGTGATGGGTACACCTAGAGTGCGTGATGTTCAGTGAAATTAGACGAGTGGCAAATGATTTCAATGACAAATAGCATATGATTTCACTCCTATGCAGAATCTCAAAAACAAAACAAATGAACAAGCATACAAATAACCACAGAAAACCTCAAACAGACTCTTAAATGCAGAGAGCAAACAGGTGGTTGCCAGAGGGGAGATGGACCGGTGAAGCGGCAGAATGAATGAAGGAGATTAGGGGATACAAACTTCTTGCTATAAAGCAAATAGGTCATGGGGATGTTAAGTACAGCACAGGAAATATGGTCCATAATATTGTAATAACTTTGGGGACAGATAGTAATGAGACTGATCATTTGGGAATGCACAGAAGTGTCCAGTCACTAAGTTGATAGAGTGTTCATGTCAAGTATTTGTCAAAAAGTAACCTGCAAACAGAGCCTAAGAGAGAAAGAAGTAAGTGTACCTTGTGTTACTCCTTCCAACAATCTTCCCTCATTCAATAAACCTAAGGGACAGGGGTCTCAACTGGTTCAGGACTTTGGGACCATGAATAAAACATTCATTCCTACTTCTCCATGGTCAACAAACCCTATATTATTCTGATTGCCCTGCCACCAGAGGTTATGCCTTTATTTTATTATTCCAAATCCACACTGTTTTCCTACTGTCCCTTTCAGATAAAGACAGTAAAAGCTTGCCAGTGAACTTTGATGAGTGCTCCCCTTGTGAGTCGTAACTGCGATATTGAAAATCCTGCCACTCTCTTCCCCTTTATAAAGAGGAATTCCATGATTGTCTGTCTGTCCAAATATGACTTTACCTTGAATAACCAAGGATAAAGTCACCCAGGTGGCAGAATGTATTCCACTAACCTGAGCCTGTCATTTAGCAAGTATTGAGACAGGGTACAGGCATCTCTTTGGAACAGTCCATGATTTTGCAATGTTGTGGGAACAACAGGGCTTTTGAACTTAGTAGAAAATAAAAGTACTCGACAGCTTAATGAATTTCTTAAGAAGGTAGAATCTCATTAAAAAGTGAATGAAGAGTTTTGAATAGTCTTCTTCTGTCTTGAACCCATCACCAGGGCTTACATGCTGTCAGGGGCACTGGAAAATATTGGTAGGCACACAGAGCCCGTCATACGAGAATTCCATAATACTGGGCAGAGTGCTTACCCAACAGTGCAGTCCCAGAAATATTATCAGCCTCTCAGGACAGAACATGAAACATTTTAGAAGAATGTTCTACTCATATACTTACAGGTTTTTCTAGTGTCTTTTATGTTACTAAGATAGAGATAAAAGAAATAAAAAATCAAATTAGATAGTTTAGCTAATAGCCCTGACATCTCTCATTTAAGCTGCATATTTGTGGCTCCTGGTTTAGTAGTGTAAAATAATCTGATCATAATTTTTCTTTTGGCACCTATCTGTAATTCAGCGTTCCCGTGTGTATAGTCTTAAACATTCCTATGCAGTCACAGTGTCATATGACTCAATAAATGAACAGAAAAATAGCAAAAGAACAGAAAATTCTGATACACATGATAGTGGAAATGTTCCAGAAACCTGATATGCAATCCTCGTCTTCCAAATATCACTGTGGATCTTCACCCATCATTTACACAAAGGATGGGTGTTTACCCTCCAGCTCAGGCTGGACCGGGAAGGAAGTATGAGAAATAAGACAACATCTATATTAATGTAATTTTTTTTTCTTGTTGGTGGTCTGCTTTGAATCAAAACAAGACAAAAACAAAATAAACTATTGGGACCTCATCAAGATTAAAAGCTTCTGCATGGCAAAGCAAACTATCCATAAAAATAATAGGCAACTGACAGAATGGGAAAAGATAGTTGCAAATGACATATCAGACAAAATCTATAAGGAACTCACCAAACTCCACACCCAAAAAACAAACAATCCAGTGAAGAAATGGGCAGACGATATGAACAGACACTTCTCTAAAGAGGACATCCAGATGGTCAACAGACACATGAAACGATGCTCAGCATCCCTTCTCATCAGGGAAATACATATCAAAACCACACTGAGATACCACCTCACTCCAGTCAGAGTGGCTAAAATGAGCAAATCAGAAGACTAGATGCTGGTGAGGATGTGGAGAAACGGGCACCCTTCTACACAGTCGGTGGGAATGTAAACGGGTGCAGCCCCTCTGGAAAACAGTGTGGAGGTTCCTCAAAAAAAATAACAATAGAACTCCCCATGACCCAGCAATAGCACTGCTAGGAATTTACCCAAGGGATACAGGAGTGCTGAGGTGTAGGGGCACATGTACCCTAATGTTCATAGTGGCACTCTCAACAATAGCCAAAACATGGAAAGAGCCTAAGTGTCCATCAACTGATGGATGGATCAAGAAGATGTGGTTTATCTATACGATGGAATACTACATGACAATGAAAAAGAATGAACTCTGGCCATGTGTAGCAACATGGATGGAACTCAAGGATGTTATGTTGAGCAAAATAAGTCAGGCAGAGAAGGAGAGCTACCATATGTTTGCACATATAGGAGGATTAGGAGGAACTTAACGGAGGACCATGGGGGAGAAGAATGGGGGAAATAATGGGGGAGGGGGAGGGAGGCAAACCATGAGAGACTCTTGAATGCTGAGAACAAACTGAGGACTGATGGGTGTGTGTGTGGGGGGGTGATGGGCGTGAAGGAGGGCACTTGTGGGGACGGGCACTGGGTGTTGTTAGAAAGCAACTTGACAATAAACTATTTATTTAAAAAACACAAGACAAAAACAAAAACAAAACATTTTCACGGAAAGATAAAATCATAATTCAACAAGTTGTTCTCTGGCCCAGGAAGTTTCCAAAGACTATTTTTTAGAGATAGCTTTCTGCTCATCTGAACAAAAAGCTTATTTTTTGACCAACCACACCACCATGTCTACCACTTCAATATCAGATCTTGAAATTCACCAAATCCCAATGAGTTCGCTGCCTTGAATCACTGAGCGCTGTCCTCAAAGACTCCTCTGCATCTCACTTCTGACTTCTGTCTCTGAGATATTGTCAGACGTCTGTCAGAGGAGTGTTTACTCCTATAGTAGGAGCTTCTGATGAATTGAGATGATCTTAGCACAGTATTTGCCTTGGAGTAAACACTAATTACTCGTATGATTACCTCTATGATTTTCACCGCAAACATTATGGTATTTCTCTATCATTTACTGTTGTGGGGAAATGTGAGACAAAATAATCTCTATTTTATTCACTAAAACTACAGTGATTTGTCTCTTCTATATATTTTTCCAAACACCCCACACTTTTGTTTTCTTTTTCATTATTTTTTCATGTGCTAGTTTACATAAACTTTACTGTTTCATCTACTTATTCAGCCCATTTCTTTTTAAGGTTTGCAATCTATGATACAGATTACACGTGAGATTTAAATTCTATAGCAAGGACTGGGGACTGAGTGGCTCAGTGGGTTAAGTGTCAGACTTCGGCTCAGGTCATGATCTTGTGGTCGGTGAGTTCTGGACCCCCGCATGGGACTCTCATCAGACTCTCCACTGTCACTGTTCACTTTGATCCTGTGTCCCTCTCTCTCTGCCCCTCCCCCACTCTCTCAAAAACAAACATTAAAATAAAGAAGCAAATTCTATAACAAGGATAAAGCTTCACACAGGGCCTGACACGTCCTAAGTGCTTAGTAATGGTCCTCATTATTTTACAGTTTCTGCCGTGAGGCCAAAGTATAATGCATTTAAAGCTGCTAGTTGGTACTCTCTTAAAAATAACTATTCATCTTGTTATCGAGCCCTGGTGGACCAATGACCTCTGTGTAAATGAAACTACCTGCAGAGGCCAGGTTTTCAAAATATTTCACAAAAATTCAAGGATGCACCTTCAGTAAAAACAGGTCATAGGTCTTAAAATGCCAAGTGCAAGGCACTGAGTGTGTGTTTGTAGATGTGATCTAATTACTAAGTACGATGAAGATAAATTAGAGACAATATTTTCTGAATCCCCTTCAGAGAATGAAATAGAAGACTAATTTTTGTTTCCTCCAAAGCCCTTGGTGACAAAACAGACGTCAATTTGGTCTAACAGTAAATGTCTTCTGAGACCACCAGTGAGAAATACCACTTTCTATGTACATGCTTTAATGATGATCTTTTCTGGAAAACAAAACAAGCATGCATTAGACAGACTTTGTTTCTGACTGTAAAGATGCATGGTGTAAATGAGAATTGTGTCCCTGCTGCAGTAAGTTTAAGCGTACTCAACAATTTGGTTTTTTTTTAAGTGTTTACTCTCTCCTCTCATGCCATTAAAACAATTTAGTTTAAGTCCATAAGCAAAGTTTTGTCACTCTATGTAATGCTGTACGCACTTTACTATTTATATCATAAAGTCAATTCAAAAACAGAAATCCACTTAGGTGACCTGATATATTGTTGCCTTTAAACCAGCGCATTACTGCACTTGAGCTAGAAGCTGAACTTGGTCTCCTGGAGCTTTTAGAATTTGGGCTGAGTCATCACTAACCCTGTTGTAGAAGTGACTTTCTCTGGGCCCCTGCTCGACTTCCTCTGCAAATAGTACTAATGTCTGTGCATGAAGCCGTTTGGGGCACCTGATGACCTGAGGATTAATCTACATCAGAAAACTATGTAATTATCATAAAAATCTCCTCTCCAAATCCTTAAGTATGATTAATGTTGGTTTTTCCCCCCACTTCTTGACCTAAATGGGGATTTCTAAAAGCGAGTGTTCTTGAATCTTTTGAATGATACTTTGCAAAGTACACAGATATGTAGAATCGCTGCACAATATTGAACTATTTCCCTATTGATGATATCGATGGGCTGTTTCCAATCTTTCATGAAAAAAATGCTGCAAGGAATACCTTTTATATATTATATTCTGTGATCATGTGAAAGATTCCTAGAATTATTTTTAAGGTTTGTTTAGTTTTGAGAGAAAGAAACAGAGCCCATGTGGCAGAGGGGCAGAGAGAGAGACACACACACAGAATTCAAAGCAGGCTCCAGTCTCTGAGCTGTCAGCACAGAGCCCTATGAGGGGCCCAAACTCACGAAATGTGAGATCATGACCTGAACTGAAGTCGGACGCTTAACTGACTGAGCCACCCAGGTGCCCTTTAGTTCTTTACATCAAATACCATACAGATATGAATTTTCTTAGAATCTTCCAGATTGCCCTCCCAAATGCATGCATGTATTTAATTTTTCACATTTCATGTGTGAACATATCACCTACATCCTCATAACCATTTAAATAAAAAAAACATCTACTTGCTTTATAATTTCAGTCTTTTCTGCTATACAGAAAACTTGCTCTAAGCTCTTGCTAGAAAGGAATATGCCCCGCACACTTAACCTAACCCTTTACATGTGACAGTACCAGTAAACACATCCTTATCTCTGTTACCCCCAAATAACCCAGGCATGCCATATGTTTAAAAACTGACCCACATGAGCTTTCACTAAAGACGTGGATGGCACAGCTGCGTTCCTGCCAAATAGTGAGTATATGGGAAATAAACCCTTTACCCCCTGCACAGCGATTTCACACAAGCCGCTGCTGGAACTGCTCTCTCCTTGACTGATGATGGGGGCACAGGAAATGAACTTGAATAGTCAAAAGTAAGAAGATAAATGTAACTAAGTCACCACGCAAGATTTATGAAAGACGAAATTAAAATGCTTAAAAATCTTAACTAAAATTCCAGCATGCCTGTTTTAGTTGCTCACCACAGAGCAAAAGTTGTCTCTTTTCAGAGACAATGCCCACAAATGTAGGATGTCCATGACATCAAGACACTAGGAAGTTCACTACATTATTTCTACTGTGATTTTATTTTTTAATTGATTTTTAAGGTTTATTTATTTTGAGGAGGAGCCTGTGAGTAGGGGAGAGGCAGAGAGAGGGAGAGGGAGAATCCCAATCTTTCTTCCTTTCTCAAAAACAAATGTTAATTATAGACATGTGATCTAAGAATTAGCAAGGGTCAAAAGCAAGTAAGGACTGCATTAAGCGGAATATACAAAGTATAACAAGTAAACTGAAACTTCTGGTGGAAAAGCCGACTTTAGCTAAGTAGTGAGGGATGCTCCCGTCCCTCAAAAAACAATAATATAAAATCACTGATTTTTTAAAAAATCTATCTGATGGTAATTTCTAATTGCACTGTATAGGGTTTATATCATCTTACTGAATCTTGTATAAGTCGTAAGGATTCACCAAAATGCATGAGAATGAAATGCACTAATTCAATGTTGTGTGTCAAGAAATGAGAACACAAAACACAATATTGTGCATAAGGAAGGCAATACTTTCACAAAGGGTCTCTCGTGATGTGCAACAGCATGCCACGGGCAAGCCTTTATGTCTTACATATCAAACGTCTCGGGAAGATCATGTAAAGAGGAGTGTGAGGACACACACATGCACACATACATGTAACATATACAGCTATATACAACTTAAATCTACCTACATGGAACTCAAAGTACATCTACAAATATATAAGTCAGAGACTATATATGTAACGTATGCAAGTATGTGTATGTGTGTGTATACGCCATATGGATGATATATATACTTCCTCTGTGTATATGAGAAAGTAACAGTGATTTCAGGACAAAAAGAAATACAAGGGCCTTTCCAGTTCCAGTAGGTCAGTATTCTACTCACTTGTTCTATGATAGAAAAGTGATACCTCGGACCGTAAAGCCTGTTGGTGTGGGCTTTTAAGAAACAACACAGATTCCTTGATTCCTTGATTCCTTGATTCCTTCCTTCCTTCCTTCCTTCCTTCCTTCCTTCCTTCCTTCCTCCCTCCCTCCCTCCCTCCCTCCCTTCATCAGAGAGAAAAGATTAATGAATTAGGTCTCAGTGGAGTTAGAAACTCATTCAAGTCCGGTTACTGTTAAAGCCCCAGCTTAAGTCTTCATCTCCTGTGAGCACAACGCTATGGGCCCACAGTCCTTGGCCTAGGCTACACCAGCTTTGCCCCATTTTTCTCCTGCTGGATTCGCAGCTGAACAGAATTACAACACGTGTAACAGCAGCAGCATCGGGACCTGCCAGGTAGCATTTACAGCAGCAGATCGAAATGCGAACCCACTCCAAGTCCCGTGTTACTCTTTCAGCCAAAGAAAATACTTAGGCCAGCCAGACTGCCTACTGGGGCCCTAGATTTCTTCGGAGTTGGCAGAAGAGAAGCAGGTTAATTAAATAGCGTGGACAAAATCTCTGGCAAAAGTTCTCTGGAAATACCTGTAGGCAGGCGTCATTCCATCTGCGCAGGGTAGCTCAATTAGCAATACCTTTGCAAAGACGGAGGACCTGCTTGCTCCAGCAAGAGACAGAGCCTGCCACACTGCGGCTCCAGTTTGGGACTGGCTCAGGTGACAGCCAGGAGTCCCCTCCCGTTCTGGTTGTGACTGCTGAAGCAACAAACTCACCACAGCTCCACTGAAGCAAAATACTTTAAAAATACGACAGTAACCCTAAGAGACTAAAGGTACAACATCGCTTCTCTTATGGCCAATGTGTAGGGAAAACAAGGATTTGACTGGTTGCTTTATAGGAAAATAACATAAAATGAAACAAAATCAAAGCAAAACAAATGAAACACTGCAAGAGAGGCTTCACTGGCTTGTTCTCAAGAACACAAGAGAATAAATGGGAGTGAGAACAGGAGTGTTGTTGCCTTGATTCCAAATTAATTAATGCTGAGTCATAACATTGTAGAGTCATTTTTATAGATTTATTATTTTTCCACAAGCTACTGGATCCAACAATATTATCATCAAAATCTTAAAGCTTGCTAATTTTGTATCTACTCACCCCAAATGATTTTATGTAAGAAAAGATTCCTAACAAAGATTAAAATTGAGTTACACATTTTTATCTGAAAGAACTAAAACACACAAGTTAATGCAAGAGATTAGGGCTCAGAAGTATGGCTCAATAATAATTACGGTAAAATTGGCATAATCCTTACATGAAGAGAATTATATTAAAATTCTGCCATGTTAAAAATAGCAGATGGCAATCTTTTGAAAGCTATTTCTAGATTTACCTTTAGTGTAACACATAGAGCCTATTTTAAGTAAATTGTTGTCATGAAAATGATAGCAAACATTAGCCTGTAACAATTTAAAAACCCTACAACTGAATCCAATTTATCACCTGTATTTACCAGTTTCATTTGCATATGGAGGTTGTGACATCCAATGTGAAATTAGGTGGCTAATCCTTTTATTTACTTATTTTATTAAGAAGTCCAGATGTCACCTAGAAAATGAATGCTCAGTATGTCTCAGAGTAAGATTGGCAAATATGTTAGTTACCTCACTGATAAAATGGGAATATATTTCTAGTTCTTTGGGTCGCCATGAAGAATAAAACAGTGTGCGGAAAGTTCTTGGCATAGAATCAAGTACAAAGAAAACACTGCAACCTTTGTTTATATCCATGTTATTGCACATGCCACTTATTAATATACATTATATTTTCAAGAACGTAGCTGTGGATATTAACAGGAATGCCACATACTTGGAAATAAAACTACACAAATTTCAGAGAAAAAAAAAAGTCATTCCCTCCCTCTTCAGCACTGTTAGGGGAAAGAATTTTCTGAACAAAAATACTGCAGATGTCTATTCCTGTAACACAAGTGGATGCGTTAGGCTAGCAAATTTTGATGAATTCAAGCCACTGGCAGCATGAAACTTAGTTCACTTACTCTGATTCTAACTGCAGTTTTTGAGTTGAAATTTGGTTTCCTGTTTCTATGTTCCTATAGGGAGAAAACACATTGGCTAATGGATTCAAACATCCCAGCTCTCTGTCAGTTATATTTTTTATTGTAAGACTGGCTCCTCTGGATTGGTCTGGAAGGGTCTGGCTAGAGTGATCTCATCCCCGCCCAGTCACATCTGTATGCAGTCATAAATTCCATTTCTACACGTGTGGATCAGCTCCCGCCCCTGCCTTCCTCCCTACCTGGGCGCTTCTGTTCTCCAGGCCTGGCCTGAACAGAGAGAGTCACAGCCTGCCTTTCTCCAACTACAGCACTGAGTCTATAGATTGAAAAACTGCTTAACAGAAACTGAAGGTCAGTAAGGATGTGCCTGACATTTCCGAATGATTCCAATGATGACCACATTGATGGTACAATGGAAGAGAACACTGACTGGAAATGGGCAGGATGGTACTTTCTGGAATGATGAAAATGTCTTATTCCTTGTTTGAGGTAGCATTTACACAGGTGTTACCAACTGCCAAAACTCATGAAATTGAATACTTAATTTCTTACATTTTATTTACGTAAATTATACCTCAATAGGTTCATGCAGCAGAAATCTCTATAGTATTTCTAGTGCATAAATAACATGGTTTGCAACATTCTGAATAAAGACCATGTAATTTGTGGCATAATTTTTTTTAATAAAAATAGTACTTTTGAAAAAATATAATTAAATTTAATTGTATAATACTCATGTCACATGTTTTATCAATGCTTTTAATTCTTCTCAACCATTATTAAGTGGTCATATTTTTATTGTCATAAACCCAAATGATAATTTATCCTTTGAAATGGCAAGGCTAAAAAAATCCCTACAATGGAGTAGCATAATCTTTTGTATCTATTTTCAAGGAGTCTATGTTCTATAACCAGGCATTTAATGCTGAAACTGATTATGTTACCATCTGCAGAATTTTCTAATTATTAAAAAAAGATTTTATGCTTTATACATATAAAGTATATATACATACTTTTAAAAATATGTATATGTATTTATATATGTATTATATATTTTTTAATAAATTTATTTTTTCTAGAGGGGATGATGAGGAAGCCAAAGTGGGATAGGGTATGTAAGCAATTTTATGAAGACATCAAGATGCAGCGGAGGAGTGAGAGCTGCGGAGTTGTACGTGGAAGGTGCTCCGGTGGCGCTACTTCCTGTAACAGAGACGCCCCCATCCTGCATGGTTTCCAGCATCTGCTGAAACTCCTGTGACAGACTCTCTGTTGTTAAAATCATCTCTGTTACATACAAGTGTCTGAGCACGTAAGTGCACTTGGAAGCAATAGAGCCCGTGCCTACTTTGAAAGCTAAATTATATCTCACAGGGAGATGACTAATTCCTGCACTTCGGTTCACAAGATACTGTGTTACATTTAAAAGCGTACTTTCAAAACTTAGCTCTTCTTTTCTCTCTCCTCTCTATCTCGCCCTCCGTGGTTTCAGCCATTTTGCTAGTAATTTAAGCACAATTCAAACTTTCCCATCTTAGTCTGGTTCTTGCTATTTCCTTTGGCTGAAAAGCGTTCCTTCCAGATGCCTGAATGTCTCAGGGCCTCATGTGCTTCCTGTCTCTGCTTAAGTGTCACTTTCTCAAACAAGTCTATTCTGCCACCGTGTCTAAAATAGCCTACCATCCACTCTATCAGGTCTTACCTTCCTCTTTTCTTTCTTTGTAGTTTCAAGTTTTTATTTAAATTCTAGTTAGTTAACATACAGTATAATATTAGTATCCGGGGTAGAATTTAGTGATTCATCATGCATATATGATACCCAGTGTTCATCCCAAAAAGTGGCCCCCTTAAAGCCCATCACCCATCTAGCCCAACTCCTCACCACCTCCTCTCTAGTAACCCTTAGTTTGTTCTCTGTATTTAAGAGTCTCTTATGGTTTGCCTCCCTCTCTGTTTTTATATTATTTTTCCTTCTCTTCCCTTATGTTCATCTGTTTTGTTTCTTAAATTCTGAGTTAACATACAGTGTAATATCAGTTTCTGGGGCAGAATTTAATCATCCATCACTTACATATAACACCCAGTACTCATCACAACAAGTGCTCTACTTAGTCCGCATCACCAATCTAGCTCATCCCCCACCCACCTAACTCCACCAACCGTCTATTGTTCTCCATAGGCAAGAGTCAATCTCTTGGTTTGCCCCTCTCTCTTCTTTCTAATTTGCTCGTTTTTTTATTTCTTAAATTCCATATATGTTGAATTCACATTGTATTTATGTCTCTCCAAGTGACTTATTTCTTTAGCATGAAGGTCTCAAGCTCAGTCCAAACACATACTTGCATATGTCAACATTTCATTTTTATGGCTGAATAATACACACACACACACACACACCATATCTTTTGTAACTATTCATCAGTTAATGGACATTTGTGCTGTCTCCATAGTTTAGTTATTATTGATAATGCTGCTATAAACATTGGTGTGCATGTATCCCTTTGAATCTGTGTTTTGTATCCTTTGGATAAATAACCTAGTAGTACAATTTCTGAGTCATAGAGTAGTTCTATTTTTAAATTTCTGAGGACCCTCCATACTGTTTTCCACAGTGGCCCCACAAGTTTGCATTCCCCCAACATGCAAGAGAGCTCCACTTTCTCTGCATTCTCTCCAACATCTATGTGTCCTGAGTTGTTAATTTCATCCATTCTTACAGGTGTGAATTGGTATTCCATTTTGGTTTTAACTTCTACTTCCCTGATGATGAGGGATGTTGAGCATTTTTTCATGTGTCTATTTGCCATCTGGATGTCTTCTCTGGGAAAGAGACTATTGATATCTTCTTCCATTTCTTAACTGAATTATTCATGTCTTGGGTGTGAGTTCAATAAGGTTTTATAGATTTTGGATACAAACCCATTATCAGACATGTCATTTGCAAATATCTTCTCCCATTATAAAGGCTGCTTTTTAGTTTTGTTGATTGTTACTTCCCCCGTGAAGAAACTTTATCATGATGAGGTCCTGATAGTTCACTTCTGCTTTTGTTTCCCTCACCTCTGGGGTCATGTCTAGTAAGAAGTTGCTACAGGCAATGTTAAAGAAGTCATTGCCTGTGTTCTCCTCTAAGATTTTGTCTCACATTTAGGTCTTCATCCATTTTGAATTTATTTTTGTGTAAGAAAGAGGTCCAGTTTCATTCTTTTTCAGCTTGCTGTCCAGATTCTCCTACACTATTTGTGGAAGAGACTGTTTTTTCCATTGGATATTCCTTCCTGTTTTGTTGAATACTAGCTGACCAGATAGTTTGGGTCCATTTCTGGGTTTTCCTTTCTGTTCTTTTGATCTATGTGCCCGTTTTTGTGGTAATAACACACTGTCTTGATCACGACACCTTTGTAATATAACTTGAAGTCTAGAATTGTGATGCTTCCAGCTTTGTTTTTCTTTTTCATAAAGATCTTTTGTGATTCCATACAAATTGTAGGACTGTTTGTTCTAGCTCTGTGAATAATGTTGGTGGTATTCTGAAAGGGGTTACATTAAATGTGTAGTTTTTTGACGGTATAGACATTTTAACAATATTTGTTCTTTTTTTTCTTTTCAAGTTTTATTTTTTATTATTTTATTTATTTATTTATTTTTTTACAAATAGTTTATTGTCAAATTGGTTTCCATATAACACCCAGTGCTCATCCCCACAAGTGCGCTCCTCCATGCCTATCTCCCACCTCCCCCCAACATCCATCAGTCCTCAGTTTGTTTCTCAGCATTCAAGAGTCTCTCATGGTTTGCCTCTCTCCCTTTCCCCCACCATTTCCCCCCTTCTTCTCCCCCATGGTCCTCCCTTAAGTTCCTCCTAATCCTCCTGTACGTGCAAACATACAATATTTGTTCTTCTAATCCATGAGCATGAAATGTTTTTCCATTTCTTTGTGTTGTCTTCAATTTCTTCCATAAGTGTTTCATAGTTTCAGAGTACAGATCTTTTACCTCTTTCCTTTATTCCTAGGTATCTTATGATTTTGGGTGAAATTGTAAATGGAATCAATTCCTTGATTTATCTTTCCATTGCTTCATTACTGGAGAATAGAAAAGAAACAGATTTCTAGACATTCGTTTTGTATCTTGTGACTTTACTGAACTCATGTATAAGTTTTAGCAATTTTCTGGCAGCCTTTTGGGTTTCTACATAGAGTATTGTATATCATACCTCAACATCAAGACTATATATGGAAGACCAAAAGTTAATATCTTTCTCAATGTGGAAAGACTAAGATTTTTTCCTCTATGATCTTGTACAAGAAGGGATATTCAATCTCTCCACTTTTCTTCAGCATAGTACTGGAAGCCTTAGCCTCAGCAATCAGACAACACAAAGAAATAATAATCATCCCCAAACTGGCAAGAATATGTCAGAATTTGATATTTTCAGATGACATATTACCCTTATCTTTAAATTTAATACTACATATCACACTACCTGACATACTAGTATATTCAAAAGGTAAACATTTTAGACCTAAAAGTGAGTAAAATAGACTTCAATTAAAATTATGTTTTATTTACTTATTTTTATTGTGATACTGATAAATAGTGAAGTATGCTGATTTTACGTATTGTAGTTTACAGTTTGAACAAATGTGCAAGCCTGTGGAACTAACTCCCCTGGGAAGATACAGAGCACATCCATCATCCCAAAAGGTTCCTTCATGCTTCCTGGTCAATACCTCCCCTGCTGTGGGAGACATGCCACTAGTCTGATTCATTGCTCTATACATTCTTTTGCCTCTTCTATAAACTCATACAAATGGAATTTACAGTTTGATAGTGTGATATGTTTATGTTATGTGTATATTCTCTATTAGTACTACTTTCTTTTTTAATTCAAAAGATCTATAAAAGTGTGATTTTCAACCTTATCATTATCATACTAAATTACATAACTACCATTAGTGCAAATATCTTAGTAATTGTCAAGAACCATTTAAAACAACTTGCCTATTTTAAATTTATTTGTTGTAATACATTATTTTTTCTTATGTGGCACTCATTTGAAATCTGAGTTTCAAAGAATAATCTCTAAAAACAGGTAACTAGAATGTAATTTTATTTTATTTTTTTTGCAACACTTATGATGTTTACAGAAAATGATTTTGGCATGTTTTGACCTGAATTTAAATACATGTATATAATGTGTGTGTGTACACACACACACACACACACACACACACACACACACGCTGAAATACAGTTGGATAATTTGGTCTGTCTCAAAATTTTTACATTAAAATTATTATATGATGCAACATTAGCAGTCCTAAGAGGGAAGTATACTGCAATACAAGCATGCCTCAAGAAACAAGAAATTTCTCAAATATATAACCTAACCTTAAACCTAAAGAAGCCATAAAAAGAACGGCCAGTAATTCCTAAAACCAGCAGAAAAAAAATAATAACAATTAGAGCAAAAATAAATAATGTAGGGGAAAATAAAACTCCCAGTAGAACAGATCAAAGAAACTAAGTTGATTCTATGAAAGATTAATAAAATTGATAAACTCCTACCTATAGTTCTCAAAAAGAAAAGATAAAATACCCAAATAAATAAAATCTTAAATGAAAGGGGAGAGATCACAGCCAACACCACAAAAATACACACAATTATAAGATAATATTAAAACAAATTTCTATGCCTACAAACAGGTCAATCTAGAGGAAATGGACAAATTCATAGAAACAAACTACCAAAACTAAAACAGGAAGAAATAGAAAATTTGAACATACTCATAGCCAACAAAGAAATTGAATCAGTAATCAAAAATCTCCCAACAAACAAGAGTCCTGGGCCACATGGCTTCCCAGGAGAATTCTGGCAGACACTGAAAGAAGGGTTAATACCTATTCTTCTCAAACTCTTCCAAAAAATAGAAATGGAAAGAAAACTTTCACACTCCTTCTATGAAGCCAGCCTTACCTTGCTTCCAAAACTAGACAAAGATAAAGACCCCACTAAAAAGGAGAATTACAGGCCAATATTCCCAATGAACATGGGTACAAAAGTTCCCAACAAGATACTAGCAACTCTAATACAAAAGTATATTAAAAGAATTATTAACCATAATCAAGTGAAATGTAATCCCGGGCTGCAGAGTGGTTCAATATTTGCAAACCAATCAACGTGATACACCACAATTAGTAAAGGAAAGGATAAAGTCACCTGGGCAGCTCAGTTAGTTAAGCATCCAGTCTTTATTTTGGCTCAGGTTATGATCTCACAGTTCATGAGTTCGAGCCCTGCATCGGGCTCTGTGCTCTCAGTGTGGAGCCTGGTTGGGTTTTTCTCTCCCCTTTGCCTCTGCCCCTCCCCCGCTCACTCTCTCTCTCTCTTTCCATATCTCAAAAATAAATGAATGCTAAAAAGAAAAAATATATATATATGAAAGGATAAGAACCATATAATTTTCCCAATAGATGGAGAAAAAAGCATTTGACAAAATACAGCATCTATTCTTGATAAAACCCCTCAAAGAACATACCTTAATATCATGAGGCCATATATGAAAGACTCAAATCTAATATCATTCTCAATGGGGAAAACGTAAGTGCCTTTTCCCTGTGGTCAGTAACAAGACAGGGATGTCCACTCTCATCATTACAATTTAACACAGTACTGGAAGTCTTAGCCTCAGCAATCAGACAATATAAATAAATAACAGGCATCCAAATGGGCAAGGAAATAGTCAAACATTCACACCAAAAAATATTGCTAGAACTGATTCATGGATTCAGTAAAGTTGCAGGATATAAAATCAGTGTACATAAATCTGTTGCCTTTTTATATACCAATAATGAGGCAAGGGAAAATAAATCAAAGAATTGATCCCATTTATTTTTTTATTTTTTATTTTTTTTTATTTCTAGGCGAGAGAGAGAGACAGCGTGAGCAGGAGAGGGTGAGAGAGAGAGGGAGTCACAGACTGAAACAGGCTCCAGGCTCTGAGCTGGCAGTCAGCACAGAGACTGACGCGGGGCTCGAACCCACGAACCGCGAGATCATGACCTAAGCGAAAGTCGGACGCTTGACCGACTAAGCCACCCAGGCGCCCCAATCCCATTTATAATTGTACCAAAAACAATAAGAAACCCAGAAATAACACTAAAGGGATACAAGATCTGTGCTCTGAATAGAAGCACATATGAAAGGAACTGAAGACACAAAGAAATGGAAAAACATCCCATGCTTATGGATTGGAAGAACAAACACTGTTAAAATGTCTATACTACCCAAAGTGATCCATACATTCAATGCAATCCCTATGAAAATACCAACAGCATTCTTTAAAGAGTTAGAACAAACAATCCTACAATTCGTATAGAACCACAAAAGACCCTGAATACCCAAAGCAATCCTGGGGGGGGGGGGGAGCAAAACAGGAGGCATCAAGATTCCAGATTTCAAGTTATATTACAAAGCTGTAGTGATCAAGACAGTATGTTAATGCCACAAAAACAGACACAAAGATCAATGGAACAGAACTGAAAACCCAGAAATGGATCCACAACTATATGGTCAACTAATCTTCAACAAAGCAGGAATGAATATTCAATGGGGGGGGGGCAGACTCATAAACAAATGTTGTTGGGAAAACTGGACAGCAATGTGCAGAAGAATGAAACTGGACCACTTTCTTATATCATACACAAAAATAAATTCAAAAGACTTAAATATGATACAGGAAACTATCAAAATCCTAATGGAGAACAAAGGGAATAACTTCTTTGACATCAACTATAGCAACTTCTTTAAAGACATCACCAAAGGCAAGACAAACAAAAGCAAAAATTAACGGTCGGGACTTCATTAAGACAAAACACTGCATAGTGAAGGAAGCAATCAATAAAATTAAAAATCAGCCTGTGGAATGGAAGAACATATCTGCAAATGACACATCAGATAAAGGATTAGTATATGAAGTTTATAAGGAACTTATCAAATTCAACACCCAAATCACAAATAATCCAGTAAAGAAATGGGAAGACATGAATAGACACTTTTCTAAAGACATGCAAATGACTAACAGACACATGAAAAGATGATCAACATCACTCATCATCAGGGAAATACAAATGAAAACCACAATGAGATACTGCCTCACACTTGTCAGAATGGCTAAAATTAACAACTTAGTAAACAACAGGTGTTGGTGAGGATGTGGAGAAAGGGGAAACTTTTTATATTTTTGGTGGGAATGCAAAGTTGTGGGGCTACTGTGGAAAACAATACAGAGGTTCCTCAAAAACTTTAAAAGAGAAGTACCCTATGATCCAGCAATTGCACTGCTAGGTATATATCCAAAGGATATAAAAATACAGATTTGAAGGGATACATGCACCCCAATGTTTACAGTAGCACTATCAACAATAGCCAAACTATAGACAGAGCCTAAATATTGATCAGTTTATGAATGGATAAAGAAGATGTGGAGATACACACACACACACACACACACACACACACACGAATATTACTCAGCCATCAAAAAGAATGAGATATTGCCATTTGCAATGACATGAATAGAGGTAGAGGGTATAATCCTTACTGACATAAGTCAGTCAGAGAATGACAACATATACCATATTATCTCATTCATATGGAATTTAAGAAACAAAACAGATGGGGGTCGGTCAGTGACTCAGTCAGTTAAGCATCTGACTTCGGCTCAGGTCATGATCTCACGGTTTGTGAGTTCACGCCCCATGTCGGGCTTTGTGTTGACAGCTCACAGCCTGGAGCCTGCTTTGGAATCTGTGTCTCCCTCTCTCTCTGCTCCTCCCCTACTCGCATTTTGTCTCTATTTCTCTCTCAAAAATAAATACACATTAAAAATTAAAAAAAAAGAAAAACAACAAACAGATGGACTTGTGGGAAGGGCAGAAAATAGAGGGAAGCAAAGCAAAGAGACTCTTAACTACACTTAACTACAGAGAACAAACTGAGGGTTGACAGAAGGGAGGTGGTGAGGGGATGGGCTCCTTAGGTGATAGGCATCCTGTTGTGATGAGCACTGGGTGTTGAATGTAAGTGATGAATTGCTGAACTCTACTCCTGAAACCAAATTTATACTGTATGTTAAGTAATTAGAATTCAAATAGTAAATACACACACACACACACACACACACACAAACATACACACACACACACGAAAAGACTTAGAACTAAACTAAAATTACCTTGTGAAGGAAATGTGCAACAGTATTTAGCAGAAGCCATTTTATTTTCTGTAATTTTAAATTTCATTTTTATTCACTCCTGCTATAGAGTGAATTTTTTTTTTTGCGGTGATGGGTATATTCTTTTATTTATTTATTTATTTATTTTTTTTACAAATAGTTTATTGTCAAATCAGTTTCCACAGAACACTCAGTGCTCATCCCCACAAGTGCCCTCCTCCATGCCCATCTCCCCTCCCCCCACATCCATCAGTCCTCAGTTTTTGTCAGCATTCAAGAGTCTCTCATGGTTTGCCTTAGAGTGAATTTTTTAACTATCAATTTTCATAGGAAAATTCTCTGTCACAAAACTCCCTAAAATTAACATGCCTTGAATATTTATAAAAGAACAGAGGTATTTATTTTTCCAAACCATTACAATCAATAGCACACAAGGATAATTATTTTGTAGTTAGTTTACTTTAAAGTGTTCCATCCCAGTAAGCAGATCTTGGGGAAGTTGGACGTAGATGATTGTGCCAAAATAAATTCTTCATGGAGTTTTTATGAAAGAGATGACAGATTTGGGTTTTGGGTATTTCCAGACTAAGTCAGAAGCCAACACTTAGGCAATAGGTCCCTATGCAATAATTTCTGTTTACTGGGGACCACCATGATACTGGCATCACTGAAATAAGAAACCTTAAAAAATTCTAAGGAGAGAGCTATTCTATGACATAATTTACCTGCACAAGATCCTGTTAGAGTTTCTAGCCTGGAATATTAGAATACATAAACATCTTGCTATAAAATTTCTTATAGTTGGTGGTGTCAGGAGTAGTAACTCACCACACTAATGGATGAAGATGAGGGGCTACTGAGGATAATCTCTTATGAGCAACAGAACCTCTTGCACAAGGGTTTCTGTACATTTATGTGGGTACCCCACTCTCCCAGGACTGGGCAATGGTGTGAGGAGCGGAAATCCACTGTCATGATGGAGCAATGACAAGTAACAATGAGTAGCACCATAGGCAACCACATCAGAGGCAAAATGATTAAATGTGCTGCCATAGACATGTTTTTGTGTGCTATTTCATGGATATTTTCTGAGGACATTAAAACTGTAGAAAAAAGTATGGGGTGCCTGGGTGGCTCAGTTGGTTAAGCATCAGGCTCGTGATTTGGGCTGAGGTCAGGATCTCATGATTCATGAGACTGACCCTGTATCTGGCTCTGTGCAGAGAGTGTGGAACGTGCTTGGGATTCTCTCTCCCCCTCTCTCTCTGTCCCTCCCTGGCTCATGTCCATGCACTTTCATTATTGAAAAAATAAAGAAAAAGTGCAAAGTAGAGTATTCAAACATACAATATTGTTTTTAAGTTAAAATATTATTCTATCCCAGGGTAAGAATATATTGTAATTTTACATCCATGGCTTTCATCAATACTATTTTCAAAATCTGGTCTTTTGCCAATCTCATTTGCTATGTCTGACAATTTCTTTTGACCAAGATCTTAAATAACTATAAACTTCAATGTACTGATCCTGACTTTATTCAGTATTTCGATAACTATTTGTTGTAGAATTCTTTGATCACTTTTTAAACTTTAGATACTGCATTAAATACAACTTATCTTGATTATTAAGATTCATTGGCATCCCCTTCATTTTTGCCCAAAGTTAGGGCCTCACTGATCTAATCCCCAGCCATGGTTCAAAGGTTTGACTGTGGACTGTGGGTGCCCACCTATGGTGGAGTGGAGAGTATTAGAGGAAAACCAAGGAACAGCCTAATGTTCTCATTATCTGTAAAGACAGTAAAGGCACCAGGATTATGGGAGAATGTGAGGTAGAGAAATGACCTTTGACCTAGAACTTTGAATGAGGTAGCACTACTTGGAAATTGGCAGGTGCAGGTAACAGGAGATGGAGATGAGAGGCTGAAAAAGCAAGGATTTTAGGCAGTGGGTAGAGGGGAAGAAAATGGGGTTGACCTCTGGCTCTGAGATTCAGGTGGTTTTAGGAGATAACCACAATTTGAAAAGCTGCAGAGAAATGCTTTCCTTAGGGAAAGCATGATTACAGGAAATTCAATGGATTTTCTGTTAAATATGTCAGTGTCTGATAAATGTCATCATTATAGGCCGTGTGGAGGATTAATATGCTAGCTCCACGATACCCTCATTAAAACACAATTATAACACCTGGAAAGGCAACACACTACCCATTAGCACTTACAGGCTTAGTGAGCTGGATTGAACTAAAAAAAATGTTGAAATGGGAAATAGTGGAAGCTCTGAAAAATAAGCTTTTGCATGACAAGTAAGATTCATGATGTGCTAGGTGTGCCATGGGGGGGGGGGGGTAGGTTCTGGACAAATGAGAAGGTATGGCTTTGCTAAATACCCACTTCCCAGGTTTCACATTCTCCTAGGTCTGCTTCAAAAGTTGGTATTGTAGCAGCTCAGACAGAAATTCTTATGCTCTCGACCCAGGTACCAGTCTCAAAAATCAAAGATCTGAAAATCTCCAGAATGAATGATGGCAAGACCTAGCAGCAAAAACGAAAACAAAAAACAAACACAAATAAATCAAACAAACAAAAAAATACAGTGTGAGTTAAGAACAGTGGTTAAGAACAAAGGGTTTGGAATGACATAGAGCTGGTTTTAAGTTCTTTCTGAAACTTATTACTTGGAGAATTTGGACAAGTTACCTCCACTCCTAAAACCTCTCTCTGTTCATCAATAACTGCAGCTTAATAATGATCTTCAGGTTCATTATAAGAATTAAA
Source organism: Hyaena hyaena (assembly GCF_003009895.1). Classification (NCBI taxonomy): domain Eukaryota; kingdom Metazoa; phylum Chordata; class Mammalia; order Carnivora; family Hyaenidae; genus Hyaena; species Hyaena hyaena. The sequence continues at coordinate 3,553 of NW_024082811.1, read as the reverse complement.
TGAGAAAGTGTCACATCAGCCATAGAGGAAGGAGTAATACATTTATTCATTTATTGACAATTATATATTGAGGAACTATTACATTAAAATCAGGCAGTTAAAAAACCAAACCAAAGGGCTCCTGGGTGGCTTAGTTGGTTGAATGTCCAACTCCTGATTTCAGCTCAGGACATGATCTCAGATTCATGAGTTCAAGCCCCATGAGTGTGGAACCTCCATGGGGTTCTCTCTCTCTCCCTTTCTCTGCCTCTTCTCTGCGCTGTCATCGCTTGCTCGCTCTCTCTCTCTCTCTCTTTCTCTCTCTCAATAAATAAAGAAACTTAAAAACAAACCAAAAAAAAAAAAAACAAGCCAAATATTGCTCCTTTGGCATTTATAACTTAATAGCTTTTAGCTCTAATTAAAAATATTGTTAATAACATCAAATACTGGGAGAATCTCAAAGAGCACACTCCATCTCATAGTTTACGTTCTAGAAACAGAAGAGTAGCATTAACCCCAATCTCTGTAGAATAGATGAAAATGATTCATTTTGCTACATTCAGAAATTTTCAAACAAAATAAATTGAAAGGGAAACAAAAAGAGAGCAATATAATAGGAAGGTCATGCCTTGGGCAAATGCTTTACTTTGTCAAGTTCTCTTTAAATATGAGTAGAGGGAGCCTCCTGGAGGTCAAGCATTCTGCCTATGGAAACAAACCAAATGTGTTTTGATGATAATGACAATGATCTGAGTCTGTACTTCCAAATGGAATCTATTATGCTGCTGATTCAAGTTATTATCAAGAGTTCTTGTTCCTTTACTACTTAATAAATTAATGAGTTTTACTCCCTGGCCTGTAGGAAGCATTCTGAAAATTCATAGCAAAGAAAAGATGAATTCAAACAGACAAGCAGGGAAGTAAAAGAGAAAAAGAAATAATCACTTTTTAAAAAATTATAACTCCTGTGTTTCCTGTGCATGGGATTAGATCCAGCAAAATTAAAAGAGGCAGGGAAAAACTCCTCAAGCCTGGTGCTAGTCTTTATCCTGGAGGAAATCACTTATGTTTTTTCAAGTTTAAATTTTTTTTATTTAAACCTACTGTGAATCAAAGATTATAATTATAGCCTCATGTTCTACTTAGCTATATTTACATATCAGTGTTTTGTTTCTTCAAGTTTTCTTTAAATTATACCATGCCTTACCTCTGCGAGAAATACACACACATACACACACACACACACCCAGCTCTTATGTTTATGTTTAGAGATATATGCGTATATATTATGTTTATATTTAAATTTACCCCCAATTTTAGGAAGAGTAGATAAATGAGGACCTTGGCTCATATTCTTGCTAAATATCTTCTCAAAAGAAACCCTGACACACATACTCAAAATTTAAGACATTGCAGCACTAGTTTAGTTAAAAAAAATATTCCATCTCTCTTCAATTTTTTCATGATTTTTACTGAAAGATGTTTACTATGAGTGCTGAAGCTGCACCTGCGAGGCTATGCTTCTTCCACCTCTCTTCTATCATCAAACACAGACACGCAGATTTAGAAGGAAAAACATAAGTTTAGGTAACGCCAATTTAGTGCTCATAAACATGTAGTATTAAGCATCTAACAAAGCATGCAATTTGGACTATTTCCATTCGACCCTTTTCCCTGATGGTGAGTTCTGATTTTCGAGCCATTTCCTCAAAAGGAGTTTCTAACTCTCTGTGCCTCATAGCGAATTTCTGTAAAGCTAATTACAAAGGCATGCCCAAACAATGTAAACAATTACAGACACTTCATTACTGTATTGGTCAATATCTGGGTCACAGCATCTGTTAGGTGACCTTCTCTTCACAGCATTCTCTGACTCCAGATTCTGGTAACCACACCTTACTCTGGATCCAAGGATGTAAAGAGTGTCCCGCTAACAGTAGCTTCATGTACTTGTGACATCATCCTTTTTACTCCCTACCAGTCAAAAGATCCTTACTGACATAAGTAAATAATTTCTTTAAGATAATTTAAATTGCTATTTCATTATCTCCTCTCTTTCTTATCAAGATTTTGACTGGCATACTATATCAAATCTCATTATAACTAATTTCTAAATATTGACTAAGTTGTTTTATCAAAAATAAGTATTATAGCCAAAAATAATTAGCTTCATACTTAACCATAATTTAAAAGTACAAAATATGAAGAAATTGTGCTGTGCTCATGATTGTGACAGTAGGATGTGACAAAGTGTCTTAGAGATTGCACCTCTTCCACCTATATCTAAACAGTCTGGATTCTTCTCTTTCCCCTATGCCTTGCTGTACTGTGTTTGCTCTCAAGTGTGTTTAGGTCTACTGATAATTCCTAAGTAAAAAAAAAAAAAAAAAAGAAAGAAAGAAAAAGAAAAGAAAATGCAAAGAAATGAAAAAGGGAACTGAAGACCACACTGCAGTGAGAAACAATGAGAGTTCTAAAGTGGAGCTCAGAGCCTTCCTCCTGGGACAGGCCGGTGTTAATAGAAGGCTGGACCCGGAGCCATGACCTACGGTTCTGTTCTGTGCCACACTTATTCTCTATGACAACAGCTTTACAGGCACGCTGGTGAGTGCACAGTGTTGAGTGGTCATTAAAGTCCCAGCAGGACTCCTAGAGAGTTGCTTCAGGGTCCTAGCTCATGGCGAGTTTCCAAGCCATATAAATACTCACTGTTTTCCTTTTTTTTTTTTTTAAAGTTAACTGAGATCTAATGGACTGATGAAATTATGTTTACAGCGTATAACGTGATGACTTGATATATGTATACCTTTTTGAAAGGACTCCCACCACCCACCAGCACCCATCACCTCACACAGCTACTTTTCTCATTTTTCTTTCTTTTTTGGTATAAACACAAATCTATTCTCTTCGGAAATTCAAGTATACAATGCAGTATTATCAACTACAGTTACCATGTTTTGCCTTTGTTTTTGATGTCAAATCCAAACAAACAAACAAACAAACATTGACAAGTCTGGTGACAAGGAGGTTACCATCTATATTTTTCATCTAGGAATTTTATAGCACCAGGTGTTAACTGAATTATTTAGCCTATTCTGAGTTGATTTTTGTGTATGGTGTCAAAGAGGGTTGTTGTTCTATTCTTTGCAAGTGAATGTCCAATTTTTTCAATAGTAATTCATTGGATATGCTTGGAGATTTTTGGGGGGTTCTCAATTATGTTCTATTGATTTAAGTGTCTATATCATGCCAATATCATATTATTTTGACTACTACAGCTTTCTAATATAGTTTGAAATCAGGGCATTTGATTCCTACAACTTTGTTCTTCTTTCTCAAGATTGCTTTGGTTATCTGAAGACTTCTGTGGTTCAATACAGATTTCAGGACTGTTTTTTTCTGTGTTTGTGAAAAAATGCCATTGGAATTTTGAGACGGATTGCACTGAATCTATAGATTGCTTTGAGTAGTGCAGACAGTTTAACAGTATTTGAGCAACTGTCAGTGATATTATTCTCTTAATTGCTTTTTTTGATAGTTCTTTGCCAGTATAGAAAAATACACTAGATTT